>NC_053025.1:538576794-538682337 GCF_003073215.2 Triticum urartu | reverse complement strand
GTGAGTAGTTTACTTCAGACCTACGGGTCCATAGTTAGTAGCTAGATGGCTTCTTCTCTCTTTTTGGATCTCAATACAATGTTCTCCCCTCTCTTGTGGAGATCTATTCGATGTAATCTTCTTTTTGCGGTGTGTTTGTTGAGACCGATGAATTGTGGGTTTATGATCAAGTCTATCTATGAATAATATTTGAATCTTCTCTGAATTCTTTTATGTATGATTGGTTATCTTTGCAAGTCTCTTCGAATTATCAGTTTGGTTTGGCCTACTAGATTGATCTTTCTTGCAATGGGAGAAGTGCTTAGCTTTGGGTTCAATCTTGCGGTGTCCTTTCCCGGTGACAGTAAGGGCAGCAAGGCACATATTGTATTGTTTCCATCGAGGATAACAAGATGGGGTTTTCTTCATATTGCATGAGTCTATCCCTCTACATCATGTCATCTTTCTTAAATCGTTACTCTGTTTTTAACTTAATACTCTAGATGCATGCTGGATAGCAGTCGATGAGTGGAGTAATAGTAGGAGATGCAGGCAGGAGTCGGTCTACTTGTCTCGGACGTGATGCCTATATACATGATCATACCTAGATATTCTCATAACTATGCTCAATTCTGTCAATTGCTCAACAGTAATTTGTTCACCCACCGTAGAATACTTATGCTCTCGAGAGAAGCCACTAGTGAAACCTATGGCCCCCGGGTCTATCTTTATCATATCAATCTCCTACTACTTAGTTATTTACTTTGCCATTTACTTTGCCTTTATTTTTACTTTGCATCTTTATCATAAAAATACCAAAAATATTATCTTATCATATCTATCAGATCTCACTCTCGTAAGTGGCCCTATAGGGATTGACAACCCCTATTTGCGTTGGTTGTGAGGATTTATTTGTTTTGTGCAGGTACGAGGGACTCGCGCATAGCCTCCTACTGGATTGATACCTTGGTTCTCAAAAACTGAGGGAAATACTTACGCTACTTTGCTGCATCATCCCTTCCTCTTCGGGGAAAACCAACGCAGTGCTAAAAGAGGTAGCAAGAAGGATTTGTGGCGCCGTTGCCAGGGAGATCTAAGCAAAAGTCAACATACCAAGTACCCATCACATACCCTTATCTCCCGCATTACATTATTTGCCATTTGCCTCTCATTTTCCTCCCCCACTTCACCCTTGCCGTTTTATTCGCCCTCTCTCTCTATCCTCCCTCTCTTTCTCTATTTGCCTCTTTTGCTTGTTTGCTTGTGTTACCACGTGCCTTCCATTTGCTTGCTAATAATATATTGTTATGGATCCACTTAAAGTGTTCCACTTGGATCATCTTTGATCCTTATGCGCTCGTGCTGAAACCCCAACTAGCCTAGTTGATGGGAAATCTTTAGATGAGCATGCTCATTTTGTGCGTCATCGTTTGTCTGAAAAAGGGAAGCTCTTATGGTATCATATAAATAGTTTGCTATGCTATGCTTGGAATCTTTGTGAAATTTGTGATTTTACTTGTTGCTCTAAGAACCCTAAGAAACACCTTCCCTACCCATGTGAGTTCAATGATAATGAAATCTTATCTTCTTATGCAAAGGGTGTTTATAGTTACTATGATATCGAACAAATTGAAGAATTTGTCGTTTTTAAGGGTGCTTGTCGGTGTCAAAACCGGCGGATCTCGGGTAGGGGGTCCCGAACTGTGCGTCTAGGCCGGATGGTAATAGGAGGCAAGGGACACGAAGTTTTACCCAGGTTCGGGCCCTCTCGATGGAGGTAAAACCCTACGTCCTGCTTGATTAATATTGATGATATGGGTAGTACAAGAGTAGATCTACCACGAGATCGGAGAGGCTAAACCCTAGAAGCTAGCCTATGGTATGATTGTTGATGTGTACGTTGTCCTACGGACTAAAACCCTCCGGTTTATATAGACACCGGAGAGGGTTAGGGTTACACAAAGTCGGTTACAATGGTAGGAGATCTTCCTATCCGTATCGCCAAGCTTGCCTTCCACGCCAAGGAAAGTCCCTTCCGGACACGTGACGGAGTCTTCAATCTTGTATCTTCACAGTCCAGGAGTCCGGCTGAAGGTATAGTCCGACCATCCGGACACCCCCTAATCCAGGACTCCCTCAGTAGCCCCTGAACCAGGCTTCAATGACGACGAGTCCGGCGCGCAGATTGTCTTCGGCATTGCAAGGCGGGTTCCCCCTCCAAGTACTTCATAAAAGATTTTGAACACAAAGATAGTGTCCGGCTCTGCAAAATAAGTTTCCACATATTGCCATAGAGAGAATAATATTTACACAAATCTAATCTGCTGACGTATTCTGTAGCGTGACACACCACGGCCAAGCCTTTATCCGAGTCGTTTCATTATCCCACCTCAGCGCGTCATGCCAGGCGGTTTCCTTGGCACGTCTTGTTAAAGCAGAGATCGTGTCCCCTTATTCCGGGATTCTCATCAATACGGGCGTGGGTAACCCAACCACTTCTAGGACTCCTAGATTATAGGCAAGTCCAAACGAACACGGAGAGGACGCTTGATATTCACCCTCTTTATAAAGGGGACAAGGCCTTTATTTTTCCCTCCCGTGCTCAATCGAATCCTTCCCCCACCTCAAGCTCAAAACGCCCGAAGTTCAGGTCAGGTGCTCCGAACCTTCAGTCATGTCCGGATCTAGCCTTCAAGGCCGATGGGTGCCTTCTTCCGTCACGGAAGAAGACATCAAAAGGTTGAGGGAGGCCAGATATCTGACCGCCGAGATTTTGCATCGGCTGCCTCCCCGAGGGCAGGCCGTCGCCACCCCCGAACCTAACGAAAACGTCGTGTTCGTCTCCCACTTCCTCTGAGGCCTAGGCCTCGCTCTGGATCCTTTCGTAAGGGGTTTGATGTTTTACTATGGGCTAGACTTTCATGATCTAGATCCGGACTCCTTTCTTCATATCACGACATTTATTGTCGTGTGCGAGGCCTTCCTCCGGGTTACCCCTCACTTTGGCCTATGGCTCAAGACCTTTGAAGTGAAGCCGAAGATGACCGAGGGGCAACATGCAGCGTGTGGAGGTGCCTCAATATGCAAGATGACGGGAGCTCCGTGGCCCAAAGGTTCCATCCCAGAGGTGTCTGAATTGTGGCAATAAGAGTGGTTCTACATAACGACTCCTAGAAGTGCCAAGTGGGCGGCTCCCCCTGTTTTCCGCTCGGGCCCCCCACCACAGCTGATGTCATGGATCAGCAGAGGTCTGAGCTGGGGGCCAGCCAAGGACATGCCTATACTGCAAAGTCGCATTCGAGATCTCTTCAATGGAGATTTCAATTTGGTTGCGGTAATACAGGTTATGCTGGTTCGTCAAGCCCAGCCTTGGAAACGCTGGCCTCTTCGCCTATGGGAGTTCAATCCCGAGGGACCGCGTGCCATTCAAAATTTCCTCGGTCTGACGCACGAGGAGATGTACAAGTCATTCTTCGGACCTCAAGTGGAGTGTACGGAGATCACCGAGGACATGGGCCTGAGTAGTAACCGCGCCGCCGATGTGGTAAGGCATCTTCCGGCCGAACATCTCTCTTCGTTACGAAGTTATTTCTGAAAGTTCGCTTTTTGACCAGGGCTGGCTAACAAAGGCGAAGTTGATTCGGTGTTCGGCCCCCTCCCTGAGGGTTTGGAAAATCCGGTATTGGAAAAGACGCTCCAGACCACACATTGCCTGGATCCCTTGAAGGAAGACACTGTGGAGGATAATGCGGGCGGACGCGGGCCTCCAACGCTGACCACTCTAGCCGAGGGAGCGAGCGTCTCCATGAAGGAAGGCGACCAGAAGAGGAAAAGGACTGCACCCGGGGATTCGGAAGCCGAAGCTTCCAAACGGGAGAAGAAGTCTCCCACAGAGGGTCCTACCTCGGGGGGCGCCGTTGCCGCACAAAGTCCGCGGGAGGATCAATTCTCCCGCGAGTCGTAAGTGACCCGAAATACTTTTAATGGTACAGATATGCCATCTTTTTCTTCTGAGAAAATAACCACCGCATATATTTTTGCAGTTCAGGCCTTAGCCCCTCTCAAATGAGCTTGTCTTCGGGGGATCTTCTTCCAGAGATGATGGAGAGCGAAACGCCTCCTCCGGACTCCTCCGCGCCAGAAGCGGGCGACCCTGAAGTGTCGTCGCGGAGGGCCTCTCCAAGTCCGGTGAGGCCAGAAGGTAATCCCATTGACCCCCGAAGCTCCCAGTGTCCGGATCCCGAAGAGAGCAGACAAAAGAGTCCGACACCGTCTGGTGTGTGATCGGATGTTCTGAGGGAGTTGGTGGGGCGAGCAGCCATCTCAGATGAACACCGTGTGCTGATGAACACGGTGATGGAGAGAATATCGTCCGCTGAAAGCGGATTGCATGAAGCTTTTATGAGTCTACTGACAGGCTTTGAGGTACATAAAAGAATGTATGATAGTCCTGCACATGCTAGGTGTGCCCTGTGTAGATAGTAGCCCCTGAGACTCTGGTTGTCGTCGGAAACGACGACGAACAGAGGATCATATTCCCAGGTAATAACCATACTGCCTCTATGTGCAGGTGATGGAAGCTCCGGTGGCTAGCCGGACTAGCGAGTTTGCCCATTTAGAACGGCAGTTGGATGCGGCAGACGCCGACATCGAGCTTGTTAACAAAAGGCTTGACGAGGCGCAGGGTAAGTGTCATTATCTGGTAAATGTCACATAGGAAAAGCAGCATGATGCCAGTATCTTTAATATGTTGTGACTGCAGATGGAGCTGCCACTGTTGCAGCCTTACGGGAAGAACTTGCCCGAGCCAAGAAACAAGCGAGGTTGGGTAATGCGGCTGCTGTGAAGGCGGCTGAAGAGTTGCAAGCCGAGAAGGCCGCGCATGGTGAGACCCGAGACAAGATGGCCAAGATGGCTATAGAATTAAAAGCCGCCGCCGACCGTTGCCGGGTTCTTGAAAAGGAAAACCAAGCGAAGGCATCGGACCTTCAGAAGGCTGCTGCGACAAAAAAGGATCTCCGCTCTGCTATGAGGGCAAAGAAGGAGGAGCTGCGGGAAGCCGGGGATATTGTAGCTGGGAAATCCTTTATGTTGCGGAGGAAATTCGGAGATCCACGGTATGCCCCTCTGGATCGGCTGTGGAGTTCGGAGGGTGTGTATATGGATTTGGCGGCAAGCGCTGCCGATGCGGCCAAGTACTTCCAAGGTCAGACGGACCGTGAAGTAGACCAGCTGTTTTGGAGACAATTCCATTCTCCCGAGCGTCCGCTTTCATTGACTGACCAATTAGCCGAATGGGCCGAACTAAATAGGTTGTCCGGACTCTCCATGAGGTCTGTTGTGGATCAGCTGTGGCCGGAAAGGTCAAAACCGAGTAGCTATTTCGGCTTGGTGCAGCAGGTCCTTGACATGGTGCCGCGCATTGATGCGATGCGGAGGTCGGCGTGCATAGAGGGCGCACGGATGGCCTTTGCCCGTGTTAAGGCATACTGGGCGGAGATGGATGCTACCAATGTTGCAGCGCGGGATTCGGCTATAGGTCGAAAGGCTGCTGAGCACTACTTTGAAGAAGTTCTTGAGGGTGCCCGTTTGATAGAGACCAAGTGCTCAAAAAATATTATGTTTGAGTGATATGTAATCTCATTTTAAGCGAAATGCTTTTATGAATTTTTATAAGGCTATTTTTATACTTTTGCCTGAAAGTAATATGATGCCTCCTGGGCGGCCGTTTATGTATACATGCGTATAACCTGAAAGATTGCAGTCGTTGGCTTCAACCCCCACGCATATAATGCAGAGGTGCTCGCAAAAACACGCGTTCACACTTAACCCAACGTCTTGGTCCTATTAAGGAGGTGATAGCGGAGCGAGCGAGGCAACCGGACTATAATGCTTTAGCACTTTCACTTAGCCATAGGAGTTTGACAGTGGGGCTACTAGATAGCCCCTGGTGGCACCGCACTATCCCAATTCCGGGGTGCGTGCATACCTGGCCGGAAAACGGCCCTTCGTTAAGGCGGAGGAATTCTAACATTCCCACAGGTCATCGAGTGGTTGACCAGTCTCACGCTATATCATGACAGTCAGTTTTCGGCTTTCTCTACTGAGGTGCTCGTCCGGATGAACCAGGGCACAATCGTAGTAGTTCTCCTGGTGCTACCTTAGCCGGCAAGGCGGAACGTAAGGCACCAAAACACAGGAGCCGGGCAAACCCAACATTTGACCAAAGACAATGATTCGGAGCTGATGCATATAGGGCCAAACTCGCGACGCCGAACACTCCCTAAGGTATTCGGTCTTTGTGGTATAAACCGGGCCTAAATAGTGGCCTTTGTAAGAAGCCCCTTGTGTCCAGGTACGCGCATTGTTCTGGCGTGGCCACATGCCAAGATGCCAGCATCCTTCTCAATGATGGATATGTGTCAACAAGAGACAGTAAAAAAGGTTTACGCAGGGTCTTAATCTAAAAAGAATCCTTGGAGCGGGTCCCTGTTGCACGTCTGCGCCTGTGTCTCCGTTGTGCCGTATCCTGGACGGGTGTGGCACGATGATCGTCTGTAAAAGAGAGGAAGTTAAGTAAAAAAATCGTCGTGCAAAAAGATAGTTTTTAAAGAAACCATGTAAATTTCAAGATGATAAGAAGATGCCACTTGTCTGCGCGCGTTGAGCCCCTTGTATTGACAAATGGGGTGTGTGACCATTTATTTCGTATAAATAGCGGCGCCGGACTTGATTAGTTGTATCTGAGGTCTTGACGACCTATTGGATGCTTTCGCTTGTCCGGGCGCCTTTAGTGTGCGGCTGCCAAGGCAGCCTCACTCTCTTCAGCGCGCAGAGATCGCTTGATATTTCCGTGCACTGTAATGATGCCATGTGGACCGGGCATCTTGAGTGTGAGGGAGGCGTAGTGTGGCATTGCATTAAAGCAAGCGAAAGCTTCGCGTCCGAGCAGTGCTTGATAGCCACTTTGAAACGGAGCGATGTGGAAAGTTAAATGCTCGCGACGGAAGTTGTCAGGGGAGCCGAATATAACTTGTAGTAGGAGGGAGCCCGTACAACGAGCCCCTGGGCCTGGCGTTACTCCTTTAAAGGTAGTATTGCTATGGCGAATTTGTGTTGGGTCTAATCCCATCCCGCGGATTGTATCCTGATATATTAGGTTTAGGCTACTGCCGCCGTCCATCAAGACTCTTGTGAAGTGATATCCGCCAATTACCGGGTCTAATACCAGGGCAGCCCGTCCTGCGTGTCGGATACTTGCTGAGTAATCGCGATGGTCGAAAGTGATCGGTTGAGATGACCAGTGGCAGGACTTCGTGGTGACAGGCACTTGGGTATATTTTCCTGGGAGTGCCACGTTGTTTTTTCCCTTGATTACGTGTAACACGTTTACCATTTTGACTTCTGGTGGAAATTTCTTTTGTTCCCCCGTGTCTTTCTTGGGGGGCTCGTCCTCCTCTTCACTTGGTGTGTCCTCCCCCTTGTGTACGGCGTTGAGCTTGCCGGACTGCTTGAAGACCCAACATTCTCTGTGGGTATGATTAGCAGGTTTGCTAGGGGTACTATGAATCTGATATACTTGGTCCAGAATTTTGTTGAGGCTGGACAATTCATCCCTGGTGCCTTTAGGGGGCGGCTGTTGACCTGGCCGAGAGCTTTTGAATCCGGCATTTACTGCCGTGCCCTTCGTGCTGTCTTCTTTATTCCAGCGTTTGTTATTGCTGTTGCGCCGTGATTTCCCATTTCCATCTCTAACTTCAGATGTGCTGGGGTCGCTGGTGCTGCATCTGCCTAGCCAGCTGTCCTCACCCGCGCAAAAGCGGGTCATGAGGTTTGTCAGTGCGGCCATCGTTCTCGGCTTATTTTGGCCGAGGTGTTTGGTGAGCCATTCGTCACGGACGCTATGCTTGAAAGCTGCCAGGGCTTCAGCGGTCGGACAGTCGACAACAATCTGGTTCTTTTTAGTAAGAAACCTGTTCCAAAGCTTTCGGGCTGACTCTCCGGGTTGTTGAGTTATATGACTCAAATCGTCCGCATTCGGAGGTCGGACATAAGTCCCTTGAAAATTTGCCCGAAAGGCGTCTTCGAGCTCTTCCCAACTTCCAATCAAGCTTTCGGGTAGGCCTTTGAGCCAGTGACGAGCTGGCCCTTTGAGCTTGAGGGGTAGGTACTTGATGGCGTGGAGATCATCCCCTCGAGCCATATGGATATGAAGGATGTAGTCCTCAATCCAGACCCCAGGGTCTGTTGTTCCGTCATATGCCTCTATGTTTACGGGCTTGAATCCTTCTGGAAATTCGTGGTCCAGCACCTCGTCGGTGAAGCATAGGGGATGTGCGGCACCCCTGTAGCTGGGTGTACCGCGTTGTTCGGATGTTTGTTGTGTTGCATTGTATGCTGGGGCGCGCTTGCGTGGTCCATAGATGGATCTTGTTGCGCCGTCCTTTGGGTGCGAGCCCTTGCATGGGTCGCGTATTGTATTGTGAGCGGCATTGTATGCCGATCTGTGTTTGTAGAGGGGTCGTCTATCCGACCAGGTGGCTGCTTTGATATTTGTTTGTGGGGGTTCTGAGGCCTCCTCATCGAATTCGGGTAGCAGCTTCCGCTTTGGGTAGCTCTTGGAGGGGCGATTGTCGCTGTACCTTGCTGCGGTGTTGAGTATTTTACTCCATCTGATTTGGAGTGTGTCTTGAGCGGCTTTGAGCCTTTGCTTCTTCTTTTTTGGACTCCTCGCGGTGGCAACAAGCCTTTCACAGGCAGTCTGCTGCTCCGGGTGCCTGTCCGGCGTTATGTCGTCCGGACCATTAGCCTTGATAGGATTTGTTTGTTCGGTTTGATTATTCGGATTGCCGTTGTCTGGCAGCGGTTCGCCCTGCTCCAGCGCTGGGTTTGTATGATCGCTATTTCTATCGAGGCGGGATTTGGGGCGGCGCTTGCGTCGCCGCTTTGACTGCTTTTCGATGGAACAAGCTTTCGGTGCGTCCTTCCGCTCCTTGTCGTCATCTTTTGGTGCGTCCACCATGTATATGTTATATGACGAGGTGGCGTTCCAGGGTCCAATGGGCGCTGGTTCTTCATCGTCTCCTTCATCAGCGTCCATACCGTCGATGTCTGCAGAGTCAAAGTCGAGCATGTCGGTTAAATCGTCGACAGTGGCTACAAAGTGGGTGGTGGGTGGGCTTTGAATTTCTTCATCGCCCGAATTCCAACCTTGCTGACCATAGTCCGGCCAGGGCTCTCCTGATAAAGAGAGAGACTTCAGTGTCTTCAGAATGTCGCCGAAAGGCGAGTGCTGAAAGATGTCCGCGGCGGTAAACTCCATAATCGGCGCCCAATCAGATTCGATCGGCAGGGGCGCGGAGGGTTCGGAGTCCGGAGAGGGGTCCGGCTCCTTGGAGTCACGAGTCTCGCAGAGTACGGGGCTGGTGTTCGGCTCAATCGCCGTTGGGATCGCAACCCCCGAGGTGGCGTCCAACCGCCCATCCTCGATCGGCGCAGTTGGCTCCGAATTGAGGGTCGGAGCCGATGTGGGTGCGGCCTCCAGGGCACTGTTCGGCGGCGGAGCTAGATCATGCTCGTCGTGACGGTGCGGCGCGCTCGGCAGTGGCTCGAATCCGTTGAAGATCAAGTCCCCGCGGATGTCAGCCGTGTAGTTTAAACTTCCAAATCTGACCTGACGGCCAGGGGCGTAGTTTTCGATCTGCTCCAGACGGCCGAGCGAATCGGCCCGCAGTGCGAAGCTGCCGAAGACGAAGATCTGTCCGGGGAGGAAGGTCTCACCCTGGACTGCATCGCTATTGATGATCGTAAGAGCCATCGAGCCTGACGGCGACGACACAGAGGAACTCTCAATGAATGCACCAATGTCGGTGTCAAAACCGATGGATCTCGGGTAGGGGGTCCTGAACTGTGCGTCTAGGACGGATGGTAATATGAGGCAAGGGACACGAAGTTTTACCCAGGTTCGGGCCCTCTCGATGGAGGTAAAACCCTACGTCCTGCTTTATTAATATTGATGATATGGGTAGTACAAGAGTAGATCTACCACGAGATCAGAGAGGCTAAACCCTAGAAGCTAGCCTATGGTATGATTGTTGATGTGTACATTGTCCTACGGACTAAAACCCTCCGGTTTATATAGACACCGGAGAGGGTTAGGGTTACACAAAGTTGATTACAATGGTAGGAGATCTTCATATCCGTATCGCCAAGCTTGCCTTCCACGCCAAGGAAAGTCCCTTCCGGACACGGGACGGAGTCTTCAATCTTGTATCTTCACAGTCCAGGAGTTCGGCTGAAGGTATAGTCCGGCCATCCGGACACCCCCTAATCCAGGACTCCCTCAGTGCTCATGAAGTTGCTTCTTTGATTGAAAAGTATGATTTTACTCTCAATAAATCTGAAAATTCTGTCATACTTAAATATTGCAATGAAAACTTTGCTCATAATGTCTATGTCCAAGAATTTACTGAAAGAATGACCGTTGCTTTGGAAGAAAATAATGATATGCAAAACCCTAAGCTTGAGGATGCTAGTTTTGCTATGACTACTATTTGTTGCAATGATCATGATTGGGGTGATTCTTCTTTTGATCTTGAAAATTTATTTAAGCCCCATGATGAATATGAGATTGATAATAGTGTTTGCAATATGATTGAAAGTGGGTTTTGAAGAGTGTCAACTTTAGATCCCACATATTTGGAGAATGTTCAATCTTATGAAGTTTTTGATAAAAGTGGGTTTGGAGAGGTCATGACTTTAGTTAATGTTAATCCCACTATTTTGGAAGAGTGTCAACTCTGCATGCATGTGGATCGTGTTGAAAATATTTTATGTGATAGCTATTTTGTTTAATTTGCTTATGATCCTACATATAATTATTATGATAGAGGAAAATATGGTGGTAGAAATTTTCATGTTACTAAATTACCTCTCGTTATGTTGAGATTACTATTGTTTCTTTCCTCTTCCATACATATGCTAGTTTTTGCTTGCCATGATAATTTGTTTGCCTATAAGATGCCTATGCATAGGAAGTATGTTAGACTTAGATGTGTTTGTCACATGTTTTATGATGCTCTCTTTGTGCTTCAATTCTTGTCTTTCATGTGAGCATCATTGAAATTATCAATGCCTAGCTAGGGGCGTTAAACGATAGCGCTTGTTGGGAGGCAATCCAATTTTATTTTTATTCCTTGATTTTTGCTCCTGTTTAGTAATAAATAAATTATCTATCCTCTGTTTTGGTTGTGTTTTTTGTGTTTAATTAGTGTTTGTGCCAAGTAGAACCGTTGGGAAGACTTGGGGAAAGTCTTGTTGAACTTGCTGTAAAAACAGAAACTTTAGCGCTCACGAGAACTGCTGTCATTTTTATTTGGAAGTGATATTTAGTTAATTCTTTTTTCAGATGATTAATAGATAAATTCCTCACTTCCATCAATTTATTTTAGAATTTTTGGGGTTCCAGATCTTGCGCTAGCTACAGATTACTACAGACTGTTCTGTTTTTGACAGATTCTGTTTTGCGTGTGTTGTTTCCTTATTTTGATGAATCTATGGCTAGTAAGTTAGTTTACGAACCATAGAGAAGTTGTAATACAGTAGTTATAACACCCATATAAATAAAGAATGAGTTCATTACAGTACCTTGAAGTGGTCTTTTGTTTTCTTTCGCTAACGGAGCTCACGAGATTTTCTACTTTAAGTTTTGTGTTGTGAAGTTTTCAAGTTTTGGGTAAAGATTTGATGGATTATGGAACAAGGAGTGGCAAGAGCCTAAGCTTGGGGATGCCCATGGAACCCCCAAGATAATCTAAGGACACCTAAAATCGAAAGCTTGGGGATGCCCCGGAAGGCATCCCCTCTTTCGTCTACTTCTATCGGTAACTTTACTTGGAGCTATATTTTTATTTACCACATGATATGTGTTTTACTTGGAGCGTCTTGTATGATTTGAGTCTTTGCTTATTAGTTTACCACAATCATCCTTTCTGTACACACCTTTTGAGAGAGCCATGCATGATTTGGAATTTGTTAGAATACTCTATGTGCTTCGCTTATATCTTTTGAGTTATATAATTTTGCTCTAGTGCTTCACTTATATCTTTTAGAGCACGGTGGTGGATTTGTTTTATAGAAACTATTGATCTCTCATGCTTCACTTAGATTATTTTGAGAGTCTTAATATCATGGTCATTTGCTTAAAATCCTAATATGCTTGGTATGCAAGATTAATAATAAAACTTCCTTATGAGTGTGTTGAATACTATGATAAGTTTGATACTTGATAATTGTTTTGAGATATGGAGATGGTGATATTAAAGTCATGCTAGTTGATTAGTTGTGAATTTGAGAAATACTTGTGTTGAAGCTTGTGATTCCCGTAGCATGCACGTATGGTGAACCGTTATGTGATGAAGTCGGAGCATGATTTATTTATTGATTGTCTTCCTTATGAGTGGCGGTCGGGGACGAGCGATGGTATTTTCCTACCACCTTGCTAGCCTCTCTAATACCGCGCACCTTTCGCCGGTATCATACACCCACCATATACCTTCCTCAAACAGCCACCATACCTACCTATTATGGCATTTCCATAGCCATTCCGAGATATATTGCCATGCAACTTTCCACCGTTCCGTTATGACACACTTCATCATTGTCATATTGCTTAGCATGATCATGTAGTTGACATAGTATTTGTGGCAAAGCCACCGTTCATAATTCTTTCATACTTGTCACTCATGCATCATTGCATATCCCGGTACACCGCCAGAGACATTCATATAGAGTCATATTTGTTCTAAGTATCGAGTGCAATTGTTGAGTTGTAAGAAAAATAAAAGTGTGATGATCATCATTATTAGAGCATTGTCCCAGTGAGGAAAGGATGATGGAGACTATGATTCCCCCACAAGTCGGGATGAGACTCCGGATGAAAAATAAATAAAAGAGGCCAAAGAAGCCCAAATAAAAAAAGAGAAAGAAAAGAGGCCATAAAAAAGAGAGAGAGAAAAGGCCCAAATAAAAAGAAAAAAATGAGAGAAAAAGAGAGAAGGGACAATGTTACTATCCTTTTACCACACTTGTGCTTCAAAGTAGCACCATGATCTTCATGATAGAGAGTCTCTCATTTTGTCACTTTCATATACTAGTGGGAATTTTTCATTATAGAACTTGGCTTGTATATTCCAATGATGGGCTTCCTCAAAATTTCCCTAGGTCTTCATAAGCAAGCAAGTTGGATGCACACCCACTTAGTTTCTTTTTGAGCTTTCATATACTTATAGCTCTAGTGCATCCGTTGCATGGCAATCCCTACTCACTCACATTGATATCTATTGATGGGCATCTCCATAGCCTGTTGATACGCCTAGTTGATGTGAGACTATCTTCTCCCTTTTTGTCTTCACGACAACCACCACTCTATTCCACCTATAGTGCTATATCCATGGCTCACGCTCATGTATTGCGTGAAGATTGAAAAAGTTTGAGAATGTCAAAAGTATGAAAAAAATTGCTTGGCTTGTCATCGGGGTTGTGTATGATTTAAATACTTTGTGTGGTGAAGATAGAGCATAGCCAGACTATATGATTTTGTAGGGATAACTTTCTTTAGCCATGTTATTTTGAGAAGACATAATTGCTTTGTTAGTATGCTTGAAGTATTATTATTTTCTATGTCAATATAAACTTTTGTCTTGAATCTTTTGGATCTGAATATTCATACCACAATTCAGAAGAATTACATTAAAAGTTATACCAAGTAGCACTCCGCATGAAAAATTCTGTTTTTATCATTTACCTACTCGAGGACAAGCAGGAATTAAGCTTGGGGAGGCTTGATACGTCTCCAATGTATCTATAATTTTTGATTGCTCCATGCTATATTATCTACTGTTTTGGACATTATTGGGCTTTATTATCCACTTTTATATTATTTTTGGGACTAACCTATTAACTGGAGGCCCAGCCCAGAATTGCTGTTTTTTTGCCTGTTTTAGGGTTTCAAAGAAAAGGAATATCAAATGGAGTCTAAACGGAATGAAACCTTAGGGAACGTGATTTTCTCACACAATACAACTCAGGAGACTTGGACCCTACGTCAAGCCAACTAACAGGAGGCCACGAGGTAGGGGGGCGCGCCTGCCCCCCCAGGCGCGCCCTCCACCCTCGTGGGCCCCCTGTTGCTCCACCGACGTACTTCTTCCTCCTATATATACCCACGTACCCCCAAACGATTAGATACGGAGCCAAAACCCTAATTCCACCGCCGTAACTTTCTGTATCCACGAGATCCCATCTTGGGGCCTGTTCCGGAGCTCCGCCGGAGGGGGCATCGATCACGTAGGGCTTCTACATCAACACCATAGCCTCTCCGATGAAGTGTGAGTAGTTTACTTCAGACCTAAGGGTCCATAGTTAGTAGCTAGATGGCTTCTTCTCTCTTTTTGGATCTCAATACAATGTTCTCCCCCTCTCTTGTGGAGATCTATTCGATGTAATCTTCTTTTTGCGGTGTGTTTGTTGAGACCGATGAATTGTGGGTTTATGATCAAGTCTATCTATGAATAATATTTGAATCTTCTCTTAATTCTTTTATGTATGATTGGTTATCTTTGCAAGTCTCTTCGAATTATCAGTTTGGTTTGGCCTACTAGATTGATCTTTCTTGCAATGGGAGAAGTGCTTAGCTTTGGGTTCAATCTTGCGGTGTCCTTTCCCGGTGACAGTAAGGGCAGCAAGGCACGTATTGTATTGTTTCCATCGAGGATAACAAGATGGGGTTTTCTTCATATTGCATGAGTCTATCCCTCTACATCATGTCATCTTGCTTATGGCGTTACTCTGTTTTTAACTTAATACTCTAGATGCATGCTGGATAGCGGTCGATGAGTGGAGTAATAGTAGTAGATGCAGGCAGGAGTCGGTCTACTTGTCTCGGACGTGATGCCTATATACATGATCATACCTAGATATTCTCATAACTATGCTCAATTCTGTCAATTGCTCAACAGTAATTTGTTCACCCATCGTAGAATACTTATGCTCTCGAGAGAAGCCACTAGTGAAACCTATGGCCCCCGGGTCTATCTTTATCATATCAATCTCCTACTACTTAGTTATTTACTTTGCCATTTACTTTGCCTTTATTTTTACTTTACATCTTTATCATAAAAATACCAAAAATATTATCTTATCATATCTATCAGATCTCACTCTCGTAAGTGGCCCTATAGGGATTGACAACCCCTATTTGCGTTGGTTGCGAGGATTTATTTGTTTTGTGCAGGTACGAGGGACTCGCGTGTAGCCTCCTACTGGATTGATAGCTTGGTTCTCAAAAACCGAGGGAAATACTTACGCTCTGCATCATCCCTTCCTCTCCGGGGAAAACCAACGCAGTGCTAAAAGAGGTAGCACTACCCCTCACGGTGTTCTTCTCCTTATCCTTAGTAGCACCCTCTCCCTCCTTCACAAAGGTTTGCTTGAGAGGAGGAGGTCGTTTGGCCTTGTCATTCTTCTTCTTGTTCTTGGACTTGGGCACGTACCCAATCCCTTCCTTGGCCACAACTCCCTTTTAGTTGGTCAAAAGGTCATTGATGTTCTTCTCGCCTTGTATGCAAGACACAAGACCTTTCTCAAGTTGCACCTTTAACTTAGCGTTTTCGTCAACAAGATGCACATTCTCACAACATGGGTTAGTAGCATTTGCATTATCAATTAACATCATACGAGGAAAAGTGGCTTTCTCCTTGGTTAGCTTTACTTGAAGTTGATCATGAGACTCTTTGAGGCTAGCATGAGCACCCTTCAAGACCTTGTGAGCCTTGTCAAGTAGGTCAAACTCCTCTTTGAGTCTAGCAAGATCAATCCCAAGCTTGGCCTTCTCGGAGTTTAGCACATGAGAAACAACAAGAGCATGATCAAAATCTTTCTTTAACTTAGCGTGATCAACGTTGTGTGACTCCTCAAGAGCCAAACGAAGACCACACTCTTCCTCAAGAGCATTGGAAAGATCTGAAATCTCATCGGCATAGTCATGACTATGCCCCTCCATCTTGGAGATAGTATCTTCGTGAGCCTCGATCATGTCATTGGCTTCACCAAGTTGTTCCAAGAGAGGAACGAAATGCTTCTTGGATTTACCCTTGAGTTTACCCATAAAGGACTCAAACTCATTTTCCTCCACACTAGATCCCTCATATTCATCAATGCAATCCATCAAGGAAGGATTATTAATGATGGTAGTTTTGATGTTGGGGGTTACCTTGTTGGTGGCTTTAGCCATGAGGCACTTGGCGGTGATGTTCTCATTGGGTGAGTCGAAGAGATACACTCGTGGAGTTGTTGCAATGGCAACGGAGGCCATGGCAACCGACTCACCATCTTTATCATCATCATCATCATCATCCTCATGGTACTCTTCTTGAACCACCAACGCCTTGTGAGGGGTCTTCTTGGTGAAGTTGCTCTTGTTTGGGAAAGACTTGGCTTTGTCCTTTCGGATGAGCTTGCCACCATTGTCTTCCCTATTCTCATACGGGAACTCCTCAACAAAATGGCTCACATTGCCACAATAATAGCAAGTCCTCACACGTTGCTTGCTCTTCGTGCCACTTGAGTTGTTCTTGTTGAAGTTTGGCCTTGAGTTTTTCTTGCTCCAACATTGCCTTGAAGCAAGTGTCATGTGTTCATGATAGGCATACTTTGTATCTTCGGGGTTGCTTTCCTCTTCTTCGTCTTCTTTTTCTTCAACACAAACCTTGGCCTTCAATGCAAGGTTGGGTTTCTTTGCCCTTTGAGAGCGAAGCACCACATTGTCGGCGGTCTTGTCCAAGATGCTCATAGCCACAAACTCATCCAACACTTAACTTGAGGACAAGGCGTGGAAGTCAGGCCTTCGACGAATGAGGGAGGACATAGCCTTGTGGTAAGGCATCATTGCCTTGAGGAATTTGCGCTTGATCCAATTGTCATCCGTGTCCTTGCTCCCATGATCTCGGAGTGAAACCGCGAGTTTGGTTACTCTTCGATAAAGCTCACGAGGTTCTTCATCTTCCTTCATAGCAAACTCATCGGCTTCATCTTGCACCACTTCATAGTTGGAGCGTTGAATGCTTGCGCTTCCCCGGTAGAGGGAAACAACTTGGTGCCATGCATCTTTGGCTATAGCGTAGGGCCGGAGGTGAGGAAGATCTTTGGGTGGTATTGCATCTTGGATGATGAAGAGAGCATTCTCATTGAATTGATTATCCGCGGCTTCTCTTGGAGTGAAGTTGCTTCGGTCATGTGGGTAGAAACCTTCTTCAATGATTCTCCGAAGATTAGTATTCACATGATTTAAATGATGCTTAAACTGATAGACCCAAGAATCAAAGTCCTCATTTTTCACAATCTTAGGGGGAGGACCGGCATGATTCAAATGAGTGGAAGGAATCGGTCCACCATAAACAAGTGGAGGTTCCACATGGGCAAAGATGTCGGTGCCATTTTTACCACTAGAAGAAGGAGCCTTTTCACTAGTAGCTTCCCCCTTGTCGGAGTTAGCATCCATTACCTTGTTAGTGGGATCACCCACTTTCAACGGTGCGGTGGATAGTTTAAGCCCTTCAATGAATTTAGTAAACATTCTTTCAACCTCGGTCGTCATGGAGGTTTTCAATGTCTCCAAGGCCACATTGAATTCCTCACGAGAGATCGAGGTTTCCCCATCGCCCGTAGACGAGATCGGGTTCACACCGGAGTGCTCCTCCACACCGTCTACGGTGTCAACCATACTCTTCGGACGATAAAGTCCTTAGTAAAGAGACGAGGCTTTGATACCAATTGAAAGGATCGATGGTTGACTAGAGGGGGGGGGTGAATAGGCAACTAACAATTTTTAACTTTTCTTTAGCAAATTAAACTTTGCATCAAAGTAGGTTGTCTAGACATGCAACTAAGTGAGCAACCTATATGATGCAACAACAACAAGCACACAAGCAAGCAAGGGAGATAACACAAATAAGCTTGCACAAGTAATGGTACGAGATAACCAAGAGTGGAGCCGGTGGAGACGAGGATGTGTTACCGAAGTTCCTTCCTTTTGAGGGGAAGTACATCTCCGTTGGAGCGGCGTGGAGGCACAATGCTCCCCAAGAAGCCACTAGGGCCACCGTATTCTCCTCACGCCCTCACACAAGCGAGAAGCCGTGATTCCACTATTGGTGCCCTTGGAGGCGGCGACCGGACCTTTACAAACAAGGTTGGGGCAATCTCCACAACTTAATCGGAGGCTCCCAACAACACCACGAAGCTTCACCACAATGGAATATGGCTCCGCGGTGACCTCAACCGTCTAGGGTGCTCAAACACCCAAGAGTAACAAGATCCGCAAGGGATTAGTGGGGGAATCGAATTTCTCTTGGTGGAAGTGTAGATCGAGGCCTTCTCAACCAATCCCTAGAAAATCAACAAGTTTGATTGGCTAGGGAGAGAGATCGGGCGAAAATGGAGCTTGGAGCAACAATGGAGCTTAGGGTTGGAAGAGGTAGTCAACACGGAGAAGAAGACACCCCTTATATAGTGGAGAGAGAAATCCAACCGTTATCCACTTAACCAGCCCGCGATAAGCGGTACTACAGCGCCTGCCAAGCGGTACTACCGCAAGGCCTTACGGTACTACCGCACACCCTTGCGGTACTACCGCAAGGCAGGGTTGGACCAGCCTGGGAAGGCTGTGGACAGAAAAACGTCCGTACGCTTACGCGAGACTGGTTCTACCGACGTGCTTCGCACACAGGTGGCTAGTGGGTGTCAGTTACTCTAACTTTAGTTGAATCGGATTCAATGAACAGGGTTCTTTCTAAATATCAAAAAGCAATCACTATAGCACGTTGTGGTTTTTGATGCGTAGGTAAGAACGGTTCTTTCTAGAAGCCCGTAGCAGCCACGTAAAACTTGCAACAACAAAATAGATGACATCTAACTTGTTTTTGCAGGGCATGTTGTGATGTGATATGGTCAAGACATTATGCTAAATTTTGTTGTATGAGATTATCATGTTTTGTAACAGAGTTATCGGCAACTGGCAGGAGCCATATGGTTGTCGCTTTATTGTATGAAATGCAATCGCCATGTAATTTCTTTACTTTATCACTAAGCGGTAGCGATAGTCGTAGAAGCAATATTTGGCGAGACGACAATGATGCTTCGATGGAGATCAAGGTGTCAAGCCGGTGACGATGGTGATCATGACGGTGCTTTGGAGATGGAGATCAAAGGCACAAGATGATGATGGCCATATCATATCACTTATATTGATTGCATGTGATGTTTATCCTTTATGCATCTTATTTTGCTTAGTTCGGCGGTAGCATTATAAGATGAGCTCTCACTAAATTTCAAGGTATAAGTGTTCTCCCTGAGTATGCACCATTGCTACAGTTCGTCGTGCCGAGACACCATGTGATGATCGAGTGTGATAAGCTCTACGTTCATATACAACGGGTGCAAGCCAGTTTTGCACACGCGGAATACTCAGGTTAAACTTGACGAGCTTAGCATATGCAGATACGGCCTCGGAACACTGAGACCTAAAGGTCGAGCGTGAATCATATAGTAGATATGATCAATATAGTGATGTTCACCATTGAAAACTACTCCATCTCATGTGATGATCGGACATGGTTTAGTTGATATGGATCATGTGATCACTTAGGTGATTAGAGGGATGTCTATCTAAGTGGGAGTTCTTAAGTAATTTGATTAATTGAACTTTAATTATCATGAACTTAGTACCTGATAGTATTTTGCATGCCTATGTTGTTGTAGATAGATGGCTCGTGCTGTTGTTCCGTTGAATTTAATGCGTTCCTACAGAAAGCTAAGTTGAAATATGATGGTAGAAATTACACGGACTGGGTCTGTAACTTGAGGATTATCTTCATTGCTGCACAGAAGAATTACGTCCTAGAAGCACCGCAGGGTGACAAACCCGCTGCAGGAGCAATGCCAGATGTTGTGAACACCTGGCAGAGCAAAGCTGATGACTACTCGATTGTTCAGTGTGCCATGCTTTACATCTTAGAACCGGGACTTCAATGACGTTTTGAACGTCATGGAGCATATGAGATGTTTCAAGAGTTGAAATTAATATTTCAAGCAAATGCCCGGATTGAGAGATATGACGTCTCCAATAAGTTCTACAGCTGCAAAATGGAGGAGAATAGTTCTGTCAGTGAACATATACTCAAAATGTCCGGGTACCACAACCACTTGACTCAACTGGGAGTTAATCTTCCTAATGATAGTGTCATTGATAGAGTTCTTCAATCACCGCCACCAAGCTACAAGAGCTTCATGATGAACTATAATATGCAAGGGATGGATAAGACGATTCCCGAGATCTTCGCAATGCTAAAGGCTGCAGAGGTAGAAATCAAGAAGGAGCATCAAGTGTTGATGGTCAACAAGACCACCAGTTTCAAGAAAAGGGTAAAGGAAAGAAGGAGAACTTCAAGAAGAACATCAAGCAAGTTGCTGCTCAAGTGAAGAAGCCCAAGTCTGGACCTAAGCCTGAGACTGAGTGATTCTACTGCAAAGGGACTGGTCACCGGTGAAAGTGCAATCATGCCCTCAATCTTATTTTGATGTTGATGACAACATGCATGTATGGGACTAATCATGTTTATCAAGTATATCTCAGGATTATGTCTCATAGGCCGTGTGTGGATCATGACTAAAGACAAATGCATGTAACTCAAGATTGGAGATACAAGACAATAGTGTTGGCTTTGTTTACGGTTTGTTCTTGAGTATAGGGATCCCGCACTATTAAGAGGGGATCGATGGATCTAGTGAAAGATTTAATCAAAACCCACACCTCCATTTTTCATCGGACGTCCGGTACATTACGGACGTCCGATCCCTTTCAGCTATCCGGTCGTCCGGCTCTCGTCGGTCGTCCGGAGTTTCTTCACAGAACAATATTCACGGATGTTCGATCCACGGACGTCCATTATCCTCCAGATCCGACACTTACTCAACAGAACAGTTTTTACGGATATCCGATCCTCTACGGATGTCCGATCACCGGATGACCGAATCGGTCCGGATGTCCGTTAGCTGTATGCTGATTTTTGGCTTGTGATTCTCCAGCGATCGGATGACCGACGTTTGTCGGACGTCCGGACCTATCTGTGCCACCGGATGTCCGACGCCTCCTGTGCACATGTGTTGCTCAAATGGTTACTTCTACACCTCCACTATATATAGCCTTCTCCCCCACGGGATAAGGTTGACCATTCACTTTGAGCTTGCTAAGAACACATTTCACTCACTCTCTCACTCTTCCACACAAAATCTTAGATCCCCAAGGGATTTGAGAGCACTTGAGAGAAGTTCCCCAATCAAGTGATAGATCCACTCCTTTCCTGTATTTGCACCAAAGAAATTCGTGATTTGAGCAAGTCTTGAGCTTTTCCCATCGTTCTTGTTACTCTTGGAGGTTGGAGACTCCTAGGCGGTAGGAGTCTTTCGGAGAGGAATCGACCTTTGTGATTACCCCCGAAAAAGTTTGTGAGGGTTTGGAGACCACCCCAAGGTCTACCACTAGTGGTTGAGAAACGCCTTCGTGGTGTTGTCTCAAAGGGAGAATAGGGTGAGCCTTCGTGGCGTTGGTGTGCCTTCGTGGTAACATCCACCTCTCTAACGGTTACGTAGCTTCCCTCCAAGGAAGTGAACATCGGCATACATCCTCGTCTCCCGGAGTTGAGGTTATTCCTAACCCTAACTCTCTACTTGTGGTTACTTGTCTCTTAGCACTTACTTATATCATATTGTGCTTGCTTGCTTACTTTCATACTTGTGTTACTTGCTTAGCACTTAGTACTACACTTGCAATTGTTAGGATCACCTTCATATTCCGCATTATTGCCTAAAATTTCTAAGTAATAATTAAAATTTGTAATTGTACCTATTCACCCCCCTCTAGGTCCATCTCGATCCTTTCAATTGGTATCAGAGCCTCGTGCTCTATTCTTGTGGCTTAACCACCCTAGAGCGAGATGAACCCCGATGGGACTCCCCTTGTTACAGATCCGAAGGATAAAGGTGAGGCTTCTTCAGAAGTCAAGTCCTTTACTTCTGAGGATCTAGAACAGGCCCTTGCTAAGCAAAAAGAGGAGCATGATGCTTCTCTTGAGGCCTTGGTCCAAATGAGACTAGCCACGTTGTCCACGGTGCTTGCACCACTCTCTGGTGGTGCGGCTTCGAGGCCAACTGTGCCTACTCCGTCACTTGGTCAACAACCTCCTAACAATGATCACTCCAGTGTTCCTTGGCTTTATGCAAGACCCCAAGTTGAGAAACCAAAATATGACCCTCAAGGCAAACCTCCTTTACTTGATGCCACTTCCGATTTTGCCTTGTGGAGAGTTGCTATGCAGGATCATCTTCGGTATGGAAACAATGAGATGCTGGAGATCTTGGAGTATGGTTACCTTGTGGTTCATCCAAAGAATCCTACACCCAGAGAAATTTATGACAAGAATCTCAATGACACTGCAAGCATGTGTATAAGGAGAGGTATGGTTGAAAAGCAAAGGAGACCTTTCATACACATCACAAGTGCAAAGGAACTATGGGACAGAATTGTAAGATCCAAGACCGGTACCTCCACCCTCCGGAGTGCTCAATATGAAATTGCCAAGGGGCAATTACAAAACTTTTGTATGGAGAAAGGTAAAACTCCCAATCAACTCCTTGAGCGTCTCATGACTCTCACTGCTGACATTTAGTCGTGTGAGTGTGACAAGACACAAGATGGATTCAACATGACTAAGCGACTTCTTGTGGACAAGTTGCTTCATGCTCTTGCCCCATATCACCACCAAATGGTGTGGGACATAAGACAACACCATGCCTTCAAGGAAATGACTACAGATGACATCATATCCACCTTCCAACTATTTGAAGAGTCAAAGGCAAATGCCACAAAACATCTTGCCATGCATGGTACTCCAACATCAAAGATCAATCTTGCATTGAAGGCCAAGCATGTATGTTAAGATGAGCAAAGTGAAGAAGAAGAATAAGATGATGATGATGAAGATGGTGATGAGATTGAATCCGTTGAGGGCCCTTCATATGAAGACATGGCTCTCTTTGTCAAGAAGTTTAGCGCGGGAAAATTCAAGGGAAGATTTCAAAAGAAGAAAGTAAGAACATGCTACAACTGTGAAGAAACCAACCACTTCTCCAACGAGTGCCCTTATGAGAAGAGGGAGGATAAACCAAGGTTTCCCAAGACCTTTCCCAAGAATAAGTTGCCAAATCCTTTGAACTCCAAGCTCAAGAAGAAATATGGGAAAGCAATGGTTGCTCAAGAAGAATCCGATCCGGATGATGTTAGTGGTGTTGCCGGAGTTGCTCAAGATTCTCAAAACACGTTGAGGCTAGTCAACAAGAGTGGTGATGTTGTCACCTACAACTATATGAAGGACTACAAGGGCAACACACACAAGTGCCTAATGGCAAAGGCCGTGGTAGAAGATGGAAATGACCAAAGCTCTCTCGACAAGGTCAAGGTAATGATACGTCTCCAACGTATCTATAATTTTTGATTGTTCTAGGCTATTATATTATCAACCTTGGATGTTTTATGTGCTATTTTATATGATTTTTGGGACTAACCTATTAACCTAGAGCCCAGTGCCAATTTCTGTTTTTTTCCTTGTTTTAGAGTATCGCAGAAAAGGAAAATCAAACAGAGTCCAATTGACCTGAAACTTCACGGAACTTATTTTTGGAACGGAAGCAATCCAGGAGACTTGGAGTAGACGTCAGGGAAGCTTCGAGGTGGCCACGAGGCAGGGAGGCGCGCGCTACCCCCTGGGCGCGCCCCCACCCTCGTAGGCCCCTCGTGGATCCCCTGACCGACTTCTTTCGCCTATATATATCCATATACCCTCGAAACTTCGGAGGACACAATAGATCGGGAGTTCCGCCGCCAGAAGCCTCCGTAGCCACTGAAAACCAATCTAGACCCGTTTCGGCACCCTGCCGAAGGGGGGAATCCCTCTCCGGTGGCCATCTTCATCATCCCGGTGCTCTCCATGACGAGGGGGGAGTAGTTCTGCCTCGGGGCTGAGGGTATGTACTAGTAGCTATGTGTTTGATCTCTCTCTCTCTCATGTTCTTGAGGTGGTACGATCTTGATGTATCGCAAGCTTTGCTATTATAGTTGGATCTTATGATGTTTCTCCTCCTCTACTCTCTTGTAATGGATTGAGTTTTCCCTTTGAAGTTATGTTATCGGATTGAGTCTTTAAGGATTTGAGAACACTTGATGTATGTCTTGCATGTGCTTATCTGTGGTGACAATGGGATATCACGTGATCCACTTGATGTATGTTTTGGTGATCAACTTGCGAGTTCCGTGACCTCGTGAACTTATGCATAGGGGTTAGCACACGTTTTCGTCTTGACTCTCTGGTAGAAACTTTGCAGCACTCTTTGAAGTTCTTTGTGTTGGTTGAATAGATGAATCTGAGATTGTGTGATGCATATCGTATAATCATACCCATGGATACTTGAGGTGACATTGGAGTATCTAGGTGACATTAGGGTTTTGGTTGATTTGTGTCTTAAGGTGTTATTCTAGTACGAACACTAGGATAGATTGAACGGAATAGCTTCGTGTTGAAGGAAATATGCCCTAGATGCAATAATAAAGTTATTATTTATTTCCTTATATCATGATAAATGTTTATTATTCATGCTAGAATTGTATTACCGGAAACATAATACATGTGTGAATACATAAACAAACACAGTGTCGCTAGTATGCCTCTACTTGACTAGCTCATTGATTAAAGATGGTTAAGTTTCCAAACCATAGACATGAGTTGTTATTTGATCAATGGGATCACATCATTAGGAGAATGATGTGATTGACTTGACCCATTTCGTTAGCTTAGCACTTGATCGTTTTTGTTTATTGCTATTGCTTTCTTCATGACTTATACATGTTCTTATAACTATGATATTATGCAACTACCGAATACCGGAGGAACACTTTGTGTGCTACCAAATGTCACAACGTAACCGGGTGATTATAAAGGTGCTTTACAGGTGTCTCCGATGGTACTTGTTGAGTTGGCATAGATCAAGATTAGGATTTGTCACTCCGATTGTCGGAGAGGTATATCCGGGCCTCTCGGTAATGCACATCACTATAAGCCTTGCAAGCAATGCAACTAATGATTTAGTTGCGGGATATTGCATTACGAAACGAGTAAAGAGACTTGCCGATAACGAGATTGAACTAGGTATTGGGATACCGACGATCGAATCTCGGGCAAGTAACATACCGATGACAAAGAGAACAACATATAGTGTTATGTGGTTTGACCGATAAAGATCTTCATAGAATATGTAGGAACCAATATGAGCATCCAGGTTCCGCTATTGGTTATTGACCGGAGACATGTCTCAGTCATGTCTACATAGTTCTCGAACCCGTAGGGTCCGCATGCTTAAAGTTCTGTGACGATTGGTTTTATGAGTTTATATGTTTTGATGTACCGAAGGTAGTTCGGAGTCCCGGATATGATCACGGACATGATGAGGAGTCTCGAAATGGTCGAGACATGAATATTGATATATTGGAAGCCTACATTTGGACATTGGAAGAGTTCCGGGTAAAATCGGGATTTTACCGTAGTATAGGAGGGGTTACCGGAACCCCCCGGGGGCTAATGGGCCTTGTTGGGCCATAAGGGAAAGAGAGAGGGGCCAGCCTAGGGCAGGCATCGCGCCACTCCCCTCTGGTACGAATTGGACTAGGAGAGGGGGGCGGCGCCCCCCTTTCCTTCTCTTTCTCTCCCTTCCTTTCCCCCTCCTAGTAGGAGTATGAAAGAGGGGAATCCTACTCCTACTAGGAGGAGGATTCCTCCTCCTGGCGCACCAACAAGGGCCGGCTGGCCTCCCCCTTGCTCCTTTATATACAGGGGCAGGGGGCACCTCTAGACACACAAGTTGATCACAAAGGATCTCTCCCAGCCGTGTGCGGTGCCCCCTCCACCATAATCCACCTCAGTCATACTGTAGCGGTGCTTAGGCGAAGCCCTGTCATGGTAGCTTCATCAACATCATCACCACGCCGTCGTGCCGACGAAACTCTTCCCTGAGATCTACTGGATTGTGAGTTCGCGGGACGTCACCAAGCTAAACGTGTGCTGAACGCGGAGGTGCCGTACGTTCGGTACTGAGGATCGGTCGATCGTGAAGACGTACGACTACATCAACCATGTTGTCATAACGCTTCCGCTCAACGGTCTACGAGGGTACGTGGACGACACTCTCCCCTCGTTGCTATGCATCACCATGATCCTGCGTGTGCGTAGGATTTTTTTTGAAATTACTACATTCCCCAACAGTGGTATTAGAGCCTGGTTTTATGCGTAGATGTTATATGCACGAGCAGAACACAAGTGAGTTGTGGACGATACAAGTCATACTGCTTACCAGCATGTCATACTTTGGTTCGGCGGTATTGTTGGATGAAGCGGCCCGGACTGACATTACGTGTACGCTTACGCGAGACTGGTTCTACCTACATGCTTTGCACATAGGTGGCTGGCGGGTGTCAGTTTGTCCAACTTTAGTTGAACTGAGTGTGGCTACGCCCGGTCCTTGAGAAGGTTAAAACAACACTAACTTGACGAACTATCGTTGTGGTTTTGATGCGTAGGTAAGAACGGTTCTTACTCAGCCCGTAGCAGCCATGTAAAACTTGCAACAACAAAGTAGAGGACGTCTAACTTGTTTTTGCAGGGCATGTTGTGATGTGATATGGTTAAGACATGATGCTATATTTATTGTATGAGATGATCATGTTTTGTAATGGAATTATCGGCAACTGGCAGGAGCCATATTGTTGTCGCTTTATTGTATACAATGCAATTGCCCTGTAATTGCTTTACTTTATCACTAAGCGGTAGCGATAGTCGTAGAAGCAATAGTTGGGGATACGACAATGATGCTATGATGGAGATCAAGGTATCACGCCAGTGACGATGGTGATCATGACGGTGCTTCGGAGATGGAGATCACAAGCACAAGATGATGATGGCCATATCATATCACTTATATTGATTGCATGTGATGTTTATCTTTTATGCATCTTATTTTGCTTTGATTGACGGTAGCATTATAAGACGGTCTCTCACTAAATTTCAAGATAAAAGTGTTCTCCCTGAGTATGCACCGTTGCCAAAGTTCGTCGTGCCGAGACACCACGTGATGATCAGGTGTGATAAGCTCTACGTCCATCTACAACGGGTGCAAGCCAAGTTTTGCACACGCAGAATACTTGGGTTAAACTTGACGAGCCTAGCATATGCAGATATGGCCTCGGAACACTGAGACCGAAAGGTCGAGCGTGAATCATATAGTAGATATGATCAACATAATGGTGTTCACCATTGAAAACAACTCCATCTCATGTGATGATCGGACATGGTTTAGTTGATTTGGATCACGTGATCATTTAGATGACTAGAGGGATGTCTATCTAAGTGGGAGTTCTTAAGTAATATGATTAATTGAACTTTAAATTTATCATGAACTTAGTCCTGATAGTATTTGCATATCTATGTTGTAGATCAATTGCTCGCGTATAGCTTCCCCATTTTATTTTTTATATGTTCCTAGAGAAAAACTAAGTTGAAAGATGTTAGTAGCAATGATGCGGATTGGATCCGTGATCTGAGGATTATCCTCATTGCTGCACAGAAGAATTATGTCCTTGATGCACCGCTAGGTGATAGACAGATTGCAGGAGCAGATGTAGACGTTATGAACGTTTGGCAAGCTCGATATGATGACTACTTGATAGTTTAGTGCACCATGCTTTACGGCTTAGAATCGGGGCTTCAAAGACGTTTTGAACGCCACGGAACATATAAGATGTTCTAAGAGTTGAAACTGGTATTTCATACTCATGCCCGTGTCAAGAGGTATGAGACCTCTGACAAGCACTTTGCCTACAAGATGGAGGAGAATAGCTCAGCTAGTGAGCATGTGCTCAGAATGTCTGAGTACTACAATCACTTGAATCAAGTGGGAGTTAATCTTCCAGATAAGATAGTGATTGACAGAGTTCTCTAGTCACTATCACCAAGTTACTGGAACTTCGTAATGAACTATAGTATGCAAGGGATAACGAAAACGATTCCCAAGCTCTTCGTGATGCTGAAATCGACGAAGGTAGAAATCAAGAAAAGCATCAAGTGTTGATGGTTGACAAGACCACTAGTTTCAAGAAAAAGGCAAAGGGAAGAAGGGGAACTTCAAGAAGAATGGCAAGCAAGTTGCTACTCAAGTGAAGAAGCCCAAGTCTAGGCCTAAGCCTAAGACTAAGTGCTTCTACTGCAAAGGGACTGGTCACTGGAAGCAGAACTACCCCAAGTATTTGGCGCATAAGAAGGATGGCAAAATGAACAAAGGTATATTTGATATACATGCTATTGACGTGTACTTTACTAGTGTTTATAGCAACCCCTCAGTATTTGATACTAGTTCAGTTGCTAAAGATTAGTAACTCGAAACAGGAATTGCAGAATGAACAGAGACTAGTTAAGGCTGAAGTGACGATGTGTGTTGGAAATGGTTCCAACAATGATATGATCATCATCACACACTCCCTATATTTTGGGGATTAGTGTTGAACCTGAATAAATGTTATTTGGTGTTTGCGTTAAGCATGAATATGATTTGATCATGTTTATTGCAATACAGTTATTCATTTAAAGTCAGAGAATAATTGTTGTTCTGTTTACATGAATAAAACCTTCAATGGTCATACACCCAAGGTGAATGGTTTATTGAATCTCGATCGTAGTGATACACATATTCATAATATTGAAGCCAAAAGATGCAAAGTTAATAATGATAGTGCAACTTATTTGTGGCACTGCCGTTAAGTCATATTGGTGTAAAGCGCATGAAGAAACTCCATGCTGATGGACTTTTGGAATCACTTGATTATGAATCACTTGATGCTTGCGAACCATGCCTCATGGGCAAGATCACTAAGACTCCGTTCTTCGGAACAATGGAGCGAGCAACTGACTTATTGGAAATAATACATACTGATGTATGCAGTCCGATAAGTGTTGAGGCTCGCGGCGGGTATCGTTATTTTATGACCTTCACAGATGATTTAAGCAGATATGGGTATATCTACTTGATGAAACATAAGTCTGAAACATTTAAAAAGTTCAAAGAATTTCAGAGTGAAGTGGAAAATCATTGTGACAAGAAAATAAAGTTTCTATGATCTGATCACGGAGACGAATATTTGAGTTACGAGTTTGGTCTTAAATTAAAAACAATGTGGAATAGTTTCACAAAATTCATGCCACCTAGAACACCACAGCGTAATGGTGTGTCCGAACGTCATAACCATACTTTATTAGATATGGTGCGATCTATGATGTCTCTTACCGATTTGTCACTATCATGTTGGGGTTATGCATTCGAGACAACTGCATTCACGTTAAATAGGGCACCATCTAAATCCGTTGAGATGACACCATATGAACTGTGGTTTGGTTAGAAACCTAAGCTGTCGTTTTTTAAAGTTTGGGGCTGAGATGCTTATGTGAAAAAGTTTCAACCTGATAAGCTCGAACCCAAATCGGAGAAATGTGTCTTCATAGAATACCCAAAGGAAACTGTTGGGTACACCTTCTATCACAGATCCAAAGGCAAGATCTTTGTTGCTAAGAGTGGATCCTTTCTAGAGAAGGAGTTTCTCCCGAAAGAAGTGAGTGGGAGGAATGTAGAACTTGATGAGGTAATTGTACCTTCTCCCAAATTGGAAAGTAGTCATCACAGAAATCAGTTCCAGTGATCTCTACACCAATTAGTAAGGAAGTTAATGATGATGATCATGAAACTTCAGATCAAGTTACTACCGAACCTCGTAGGACAAGCAGAGTATGGTCCGCACCAGAGTGGTACGGTAATCCTTTCTGGAAGTCATGTTACTAGACCATGACGAACCTATGAACTATGAGGAAGCGATGATGAGCCCAGATTCCGCAAAATGGCTTGAGGCCATAAAATCTAATATGGGATCCATGTATGAGAACAAAGTATGGACTTTGATTGACTTGCCCGATGATCGATGAGTCACTAATAATAAACTAGTCGTCAACCCGTGCATTCGCACGGACCAGTTATCTAACCATTTAAAATAGGTTTAAACAACACTAATTCGCTATGGTGGAGCAATTTTATTTCCATTTCCCTGATTTTTTCATGTATTCTAATATATAGTGAATGACATATGGTAATATAATTTGAAGACTCTATGTATAGAGAAGTAGTATTTTTTATGCGACATATTGTAGTAAATGGATGGCACCTACAGAACATGCACGTTAATTTTTCTAAATTTCACTATTAATATAGAGAAAGGTTTTCCAAAAGATTTGAGTGATAATACATAGTAACATAGAATTATCATTAATAACAGTGTCATAAACTCATTATCGTATAAGTTTATAATACATAAAATTTACATTGGGAATATCAAATAATAAAAAAATATTAAAGTAAAATATTGTTGATTGTGCCTACATAATATGTATGCCAGAAACGTCTTTAAATCACTTATTGAAAAGATGATTTTTTCATTCCATTGTGACTAATTAATCTTCCGTCAAACTTCTCCCATGAATGTACATATTGAGTGGATGTATAACTTTATATATGCTTATATTCCCTTGCGAAAATGTTTAAATAGACTTTGGAATTTCAATATAACAAAATAGTTAGTCTAGAAATCAATATTGGCTAATATGTAATAACTAAGAAATTTGATTGTTAAATAGTATGCTTGATAAAAAAATGTACAGGTACAAAATGAATACCTTATGAAAACTTGATAGAAACACACAATGATGGATCAAGCATCCAGCAACAGTGTTGGTTTATGGCAAGATAAAAAATTAAGACAAATTGGAGATGGATAGAAGTAGGGAAAAATATGATTTACATGGTTTTTGAACCATTAACATAATAAACTGATGGATTCCCTTGAAAACTATAATGAATCAGTAGAGGGTGAAAGTGAAACAATACAATTTCCATTGTTGGGAACTGTACAGTAGCAATTAAAAATCAACATCATAATAGTGCTTCCAAAGTTGAAAAAAAATAGTGTTCTCGTTATGGGAAGGGTTCCATTGAGCCAAGATATAAGTGAGATATTTGGAAATATCAAAATCCAGCCATACAACATGACACCGATAATAAGAAAATAATGTGCTACCCGAAAAGAAAATAATGTGTTACCCGAAAAGAAAATAGTGTGCTACTGCAAAAGGAAAATAGTGGTCCATGTAGGATATAATACCAGTGTGATATTTTATTGATTATTTTTGGTCAAGGAGAGCCTATTGGGGCAGGCATGAGTGGAAATAGCTAGGTTGAGAATGGTGTCGTCACAACATAACAGTGTTAAATCAAGCTTTCTACGCAGAAGAGGATTGAGAGGCAGCGTGTTCAAGTGTACCGTCTCAAACTGGCTAGATTCGCAAACCCATCTAAATGTGCCGTATTACAATTCTTCTACAGTTTGGGCTACAAAAATAAAGTAGATTATGTTGACCGCCTTGAAATAAGCAAAGGCATAAGAGTTTTAAATGATTCATAATATGATGTGAGATCAGAATGAATAAGGGAACCAAGCCGGAATTACATGTGGCCTACTGCCATGGAAGCAAAACTAACGTCCCTATGTCTCATTGCAGAAATACCCTATGTCTCATTTCAGAAATAAATAGTGGTACTAACGAAAACGTGTCAATACACAATTGAGTATAGAGCAATCTCCTAATGAAGTGATAATTAGTTGATGCACATCGCTGTCAAACAGCTTCGTGCTTTTTACGTACATGGAAGCCGAAAGCACTCTAGCGTAGAAGAAATAAATAAATAAATCAATAAATAAAAATCAGTAGAAGTAATGCAAACATAATGTGTTTACTTCAAATATCAAAATGCTGGTGCAATAAAACAAACCTTCTGATGACGCATGACTCAGGGAATCCATTATTCATCCTTTTTAGCCTCAATGCAGCAACAAAAAGTCAGTCATTGGAACAAAAGGTCAGTCATTGGCGCAGGTCTGATCACGTATTCGCTTGTAGACATATGATTACTTTTATTCGAGCAGTCGTTAAATAGGCTGAGTTCTTTAAGGACGTACGTATTGTACTACACATACGTAGATGCTAGGTTGACTCAACCAGGTACTTCATGAACCTACGGCAATAAATTCATGTGGGCGTGAACATGTGTTTTCGCCGAATGGAACAAAGGGATTAGCACCATATACGTGCATATCCCGGCTTAATCGATCCAGCAGCCTTCTAGTTTGAATACGTGTGTGTATTCTGCCATATACTTTCATCTCCTCGTAACACCAGTTGGCTCGGAAGTACTGAGTTAACCTTGTACGTACGTCCCCCGGCGGAATTGATCCAGCGGCCTGCTAGCTTCTGTACGGCACTTGTTTCGCCTTATACTCTCGTCTCCTCGCAACACAATCTGCTTGGCAATAATCGATTAGAGCACTTGGCTGCATCGTCGAGGTTCGCCTTCGCCAACGCTCGATTTGGTAGAGAGCACTGCTACATTGGTAATGGAAAACCAAACTGCTGGATATAATCAAGCCTGCCGAGGACGCAAACCTTGAGGGCATGTATGAGTGCAGGCCTACATGCGCACCTTCCACGAAAATCCACTGGTGACGTTGGTTTCCTAGACTCAAATTCTTTTTATTGATGGATGACCTGCACATGACGGATGCGTGCCAACTCCTACCTTCATGTGCGATTCTATGGCTCTTTTTTTTTCCTTATTCCTTTTAATCTAAACCGTTCCATACAATTGTATGCCTCATTTTTTTTTCTTTTACCTGTAAACATAAAGGAAGTTTAGATCTAAACCGCTCAATGAGATTCTGTGCCTCAAAAAATTCCTTTTTACTACAGTAATAGTTAATCTACACTGTAATAACATGGTGAAGATGGATCATTGGGGACTCGTGGAACCAACAATACATCGCGCATCTAAAAAGAATACATCATGAGACGTGAGGGATTAAGAGAGTTGGCTTATTGGAGAGAGATACGTGAGTTAAATACATGAGCTTTTACTGTGAAGAGTGCATATCAATTTGCTTTCGATGAAGCTCACAGAATGAATGCGGCGGGATCTAGTTCCAGTCCGGATGGTCGCCGTTCTTGCTGGAACCTTATTTGGTCTTGCGATGTTCCTCCTACAGTTCGAAACTTTGCTTGGAAAGTCGCTACTAATGCTTTGCCGACATGGCAGAAGGAGCACAGTAGGAGTCTGGAGGTTAATGACCTCTGTCCAATTTGTGCTGTTGAGCCGGAAGATAACTTCCATCCCCTCTGTCGCTGCACTTTTGCTAGAGAATTATGGTCAACAATGTCGGAGGTTTGGTCCTTACATGACTTGGCTGCTATTAGAAATACAGGTAAGGAATGGCTGCTTCATGTCCTTGACCCATTGCCAGAAATCGAGAGGTGCATGCTTCTTATGACTTTGTGGAGAATTTGGCACATCCGTAACGATGTGATACACCATAAACCTGCGCCCCCAATGGAAGCGTCCATGAGGTATTTGGTGAGTTACCTTGATTCCTTGGTTGGACTTAAAATTGATCTATCTTCTGATCCGAGCAAAGGAAAGTCCTTAGTTACATATGACAGGCCACTTAAAAATTCACATGTTCGAATAGTTGAGAGCACTCCTGTCAAATGGTGTCCCCCTATGGCGGGTTGGGTGAAACTGAATACTGATGGGTCCTTTGCAGAAAATGGTACGGCTGGTGCGGGGATGGTGCTGCGAGATGATAGAGGTAATGTCATCTACTCAGCTTGCAGGGAGCTTTTTTCATGCCGAGAAATTCTTGAGGCTGAGTTGTGTGTTTGCATGGAAGGCCTGTCTTTTGCACTTCAGAGAAGCGACTTGCCGATCATTATTGAGATGGACTCCATTATTGCAATCAAGCTGATTCAAGCGATGGATATTGATAGATCGATCTACTCTTCTTTAGTTAAAGAAATTAGACACATGATGTCTCTTCGTTATTCTTGTATTACTCATATAAATCATACGCAAAATAAGGTTAGCGATAGCTTAGCAAAGTTTGCTAGACAAGAGGGTAGAACAATGACCTGGGTTGTGTCAGGCCCATCAGTTTCTTTAGAGCTAGCCGAGGCTGATTGTATGGACATTGAGATTTGAGTAATGCAAAGATTTTACCCACAAAAAAAATACGTGAGCTTTTTTCGTTCTATGAAGGATAAAGATACGTGAGTTTGAACAAACAATACATCATGCATCTAAAAAAATACATCATGAGACGTGATACACGAGTTTTTTTTGTTCCATGGAGGAGAGAGATACGTGGTTTTTTTGGGTTCTATGAATCAATCTACACCGTAATAATTCGGTCCCACCAGATTAACGGCTCGTAAAATCTAATTATCGTGGGAATTTTTAGGAAGTGCCTAAGATGCATGAGTTTTTTTGTTCCATGGAGGAGAGAGATACGTGGTTTTTTTGGTTCTATGAATCAATCTACACCGTAATAATTCAGTCCCACCAGATTAACGGCTCGTAAAATCTAATTATCATGGGAATTTTTAGGAAGTGCCTAATTAGTATAGGTATAGATGGATGTTCAAGAGGAAGACGGACACTGATAGTAGTGTTACTATCTACAAAGCTCGAGTTGTCGCAAAAGGTTTTCGACAAGTTCAAGATGTTGACTACGATGAGATTTTCTTAGTCGTAGCAATGCTTAAGTCTGTCCGAATCATGTTAACATTTGCCACATTTTATGAAATCTGACAAATGGATGTCAAAACTGTATTTCTTAATGGACTTCTTAAACAAGAGTTGTATATGATGCAACAAGAAGGTTTTGCCGATCCTAAAGGTGCTAACAAAGTTAGCAAGATCCAGCGATCCATCTATGGACTGGTGCAAGCATCTCGGAGTTGGAATATATGCTTTGATAAAGTGATCAAAGCATATGGTTTTATACAGACTTGCGGTGAAGCCTTTATTTACAAGAAAGTGAGTGGGAGCACTATAGCATTTCTGATAAGTATATGTGAATGACATATTGTTGATCGGAAATAATGTAGAATTTTTCTGGAAAGCATAAAGGAGTGTTTGAAAAGAGTTTTTCAAAGAAAGACCTCGATTAAGCTGCTTACACATTGAGCATCAAGATCTATAGAGATAGATCAAGACGCTTGATAAGTTTTTTCAATGAGTATATACCTTGACAAGATTTTGAAGTAGTTCAAAATGGAACAGTCAAAGAAGGAGTTCTTGCCTGTGTTGCAAGGTGTGAAGTTGAGTAAGACTCAAAGCCCAACCACGACAGAAAATAGAGAGAGAATGAAAGTCATTCCCTATGACACAATCATATGTTCTATAAAGTATGCTATGTTGTTTACCAATCCTGTTGTGTACCTTAGCATGATTCTGGCAATGGAGTACAATAGTGATCTAGGAGTAGATCACTGGACAACGGTCAAAATTACCCTTAGAGGACTAAGGAAATATTTCTCGGTTATGGAGGTGATAAAAGAGTTCGTCGTAAAGAGTTACGTCGATGCAAGCTTTTTACATCGATCTAGATGACTCTAAGTCTCGATCTGGATACATATTGAAAGTGGGAGCAATTAGCTAGAGTAGCTCTGTGCAGAGCATTGTAGACATAGAAATTTGCGAAATACATACGTATCTGAATGTTGCAAACACGTAGACTAAACTTCTCTCATAAGCAAAACATGATCACTCTTTGGGTGTTAATCACATAGCGATGTGAACTAGATTATTGACTCTAGTGAACCCTTTGGGTATTAGTCACATGGAGATGTGAACTAATCACATAAAGATGTGAACTAGATTATTGACTCTAGTGCAAGTGGGAGACTGAAGGAAATATGCCCTAGAGGCAATAATAAAGTTATTATTTATTTCCTTATATCATGATAAATGTTTATTATTCATGCTAGAATTGTATTAACCGGAAACATAATACATGTGTGAATACATAAACAAACATAGTGTCACTAGTATGTCTCTACTTGACTAGCTCATTGATCAAAGATGGTTAAGTTTCCAAACCATAGACATGAGTTGCTATTTGATCAATGGGATCACATCATTAGGAGAATGATGTGATTGACTTGACCCATTTCATTAGCTTAACACTTGATCGTTTTTGTTTATTGCTATTGCTTTCTTCATGACTTATACATGTTCTTATAACTATGAGATTATGCAACTACCGAATACCGGAGGAACACTTTGTGTGCTACCAAACGTCACAACATAACTGGGTGATTATAAAGGTGCTCTACAGGTGTCTCCGATGGTACTTGTTGAGTTGGCATAGATCAATATTAGGATTTGTCACTCCGATTGTCGAAGAGGTATCTCTGGGCCCTCTCGGTAATGCACATCACTATAAGCCTTGCAAGCAATGCAACTAATGAGTTAGTTGTGAGATAGTGCATTACGAAACAAGTAAAGAGACTTGCCGATAACGAGATTGAACTAGGTATTGGGATACCGACGATCGAATCTCGGGCAAGTAACATACCGATGAAAAAGAGAACAACGTATAGTGTTATGCGGTTTGACCGATAAAGATCTTCGTAGAATATGTAGGAACCAATATGAGCATCCAAGTTCCGCTATTGGTTATTGACCGGAGACATGTCTCGGTCATGTCTACATAGTTCTCGAACCCGTAGGGTCTGCACGCTTAAAGTTCTGTGGCGATCGGTTTTATGAGTTTATATGTTTTGATGTACCGAAGGTAGTTTGGAGTCCCAGATACGATCATGGACATGACGAGGAGTCTATAAATGGTCGAGACATGAAGATTGATATATTGGAAGCCTACATTTGGACATCAGAAGAGTTCCGGGTAAAATCGGGATTTTATCGGAGTACCGGAGGGGTTACCAGAACCCCCCGGGGGCTAATGGGCCTTGTTGGGCCATAAGGGAAAGAGAGAGGGGCCGGCCTAGGGCAGGCATCGCGCCCCCTCCTCTCTGGTCCGAATTGGACTAGGAGAGGGGGGGGGGCGCCCCCCTTTCCTTCTCTTTCTCTCCCTTCCTTTTCCCCTCCTAGTAGGAGTAGGAAAGAGGGGAATCCTACTCCTACTAGGAGGAGGATTCCTCCTCCTGGCGCACCAACAAGGGCCGGCCGGCCTCCCCCTTGCTCCTTTATATACAGGGGCAGGGGGGCACCTCTAGACACACAAGTTTATCATAAAGGATCTCTCCCAGCCGTGTGCGGTGCCCCCCACCACCATAATCCACCTCGGTCATACTCTAGCGGTGCTTAGGCGAAGCCCTGTCACGGTAGCTTCATCAACATCGTCACCATGCCGTCGTGCTGACTAAACTCTTCCCCGAGCTCTACTGGATCGTGAGTTCGGGCGACATCACCGAGCTGCTAAACGCGGAGGTGCCGTATGTTCGGTACTGAGGATCGGTCGATCGTGAAGACGTACGACTACATCAACCACGTTGTCATAACACTTCCGCTTAACGGTCTACGAGGGTACGTGGATGACACTCTCCCCTCTCGTTGCTATGCATCACCATGATCCTGCGTGTGCGTAGGAATTTTTTTGAAATTACTACGTTCCCCAACACATGTTATTTTACTACGGACTCTTGAATAGATCGATCAGAAAGAATAACTTTGAGGTGGTTTCGTACCCTACCATAATCTATTCGTTTGTTCTCCGCTATTAGTGACTTTGGAGTGACTCTTTGTTGCATGTTGAGGGATATTTATATGATCCAATTATGTTATTATTGTTGACAGAACTTGCACTAGTGAAAGTATGAACCCTAGGCCTTGTTTCAACACATTGCAATACTGTTTGTGCTCACTTTTATCATTAGTTACCTTGCTGTTTTTATATTTTCATATTACAAAAACCTATATCTACCATCCATATTGCACTTGTATCACCATGTCTTTGCCGAACTAGTGCACCTATACAATTTACTATTGTATTGGGTGTGCTGTGGACACAAGAGACTCTTTGTTATTTGGTTGCAGGGTTGTTTGAGAGAGACCATCTTCATCCTACGCCTCCCACGGATTGATAAACCTTAGGTCATCCACTTGAGGTAAATTTGCTACTGTCCTACAAACCTCTGCACTTGGAGGCCCAACAACGTCTACAAGAAGAAGGTTGTGTAGTAGACATCAGGTAACTCCACGATCAAATCCTCCTCTTTTCACTCCTCCTACTCCTAGTGATGAGTATCTTGATGCAGAGGATAGTCATGAGGATGATGATATAGATGATCCTATGCTTGCTGAACTAAATAAGTTCATGTGCTCCCTCAAAGGAAAGAAGCTCACTATGTTTCGTATGCTTATGGAGATGGTGAGTAAGCACACCATCACCATTAAGGAACTCGAAACCCTCGTCACCGAGGAAAAGGAAAAATATGAAATCCTTGAGCGGAAAGTCAAATATGAGGAAACACGAAATGATGAACTATGCTTGAAAATTGGTGCAAACATTGATGTTCATACTAAAGATCTTGCCTCCTTGAAAAAGGCTATTGACTCTTGCGAAGAGTTGATGAATGATAAAAGTAAGCTTGTGAAGTCGAATGCTTCTCTCTCTAAGGATTGTGAGCTCCTATCCGTGTCCCTCAAGACTAAGGAAGAAGAGCTCACCCTTCTTACAAAGAGTTTTGAGACGCTCAAGCTTACTTATCTTGAAACTCTAGCCAAGGCTTACTCTTCTCCTATTATCAATGTTGATGCTTGTACTACTAACTCTAGTAGTGATCTAGCATCTATTCTTGAGGAAAATCGCTTTCTCAAGGCTCAAATCGAGAAAGGGCTCATGACGTGTGCTCAAGGGCAAAAGAACCTTGATGAGGTATTGAGCCAACACAATGAAGTGTTCGCCAAAGAGGGACTCGGGTTTGACCCTAGCACAAGCAAAAAGAAGACATCCTCTCAAAAGTGCACCATCCCTCTAAAAGAAACTTTTGTACGACAAGGGCACAAGGAGAAAGGTAAGGTTGTTAGTGGGAAGGCCACGAGGGGCATGCCCACTCTCAACAAGCCAAAAGAGTTCATGCCTCCATCCTATGTACTTCGTAAGGCTAAGGATGGAGAGGTTTATGCAAAGTTTGTTGGTCCTCGAAATGCATTCCGTTTTTATGCTATTTGGGTCCCTAAGACCCTTATGACTAACTTGAGAGGTCCCATTGCAAAATGGGTGCCTCTAACCAAGTCATAATTGTGTGTAGGTTGCTTTCTCCGGTGGAGTAAAATGGGTGATTGACAGTGGATGTACCAATCATATGAACGGAGATAGCAAGTTGCTCTATAATTTCATGGAAGCTATTCAACCATTTATGAGCATTATGTTTGGTGGAGGATCAAAAGGACATGTACTCGGGTTGGGCAAGGTGGCTATCACAAATGACATGCCGCTTGCAAATGTCATGCTTGTCCAATCCCTTAAATACCATTTGCTTTCTGTTCACAAATTGGCTTCTGTTGGTTATGATACACTCTTTGGACTAACGGATGTGAAAGTCTTTAAGAGAGATACTCTCGAAGTAGCCTTTGTTGGAGAGTTGTATGGCAACCTTTACACGGTTGATTTCTCGAAAGAGAGCACATTCCATGCAACTTGTCTAATGGCCAAGGCCGACAAGGGGTGGCTATGGCATCGCCGGCTAGCCCATGTCGGCATGAGAAATCTTCAAGATCTCTTAAAGGGTAATCACATCCTTGGACTAACAAATGTCTCTTTTGAGAAAGATCGTGTGTGTAGTGCATGCATAGCCGGGAAGCAACATCAATCAAAGCACCCACCCAAGAATATTGTGTCTACCTCAAGGCCTTTGGAGCTCCTTCATGTGGATCTTTTTGGGCCTCCTTCATGGGATAGTCTTGGTGGGAAAAAGTATGGACTTGTTATTGTTTATGATTACTCAAGATATACATGGGTTTTCTTCCTCAAGTCCAAGGACGAGACGAAGATCACCTTCATTGATTTTGCCAAGCAAGCACAACGCAAGTTCGACAAAGAAATCTTGGCAATAAGACGTGATAATGGCTCCGAGTTCAAGAACTACACCTTGGAAGAATTTCTTAGTGATGAAGGGATTGAACATCAATATTCAACTCCATACACTCCCCAACAAATTGGTGTAGCAGAGAGAAAGAAACACACACGTGTGGAGATGGCAAGGTCCATGTTGGATGAATACAAGTCACCACACAGTCTTTGGGCCGAGGCTGTCAACACTGCTTGCCATGCATCAAACTGGCTCTTTCTCCGCACTATATTGGAAAAGATTCCATATGATCTTCTAATTGGGAACAAGCCAAATGTCAAGTACTTTCGGGTATTTGGGTGCAAATGTTTCATTCTCAACAAAAGAGAACCGTTAGGAAAATTTCAATCCAAAACCATTGAGGGCATATTTGTTGGCTATGGATCAAACTCTCACGCCTATAGAGTCTACAAAAAATCCAATGGATGTCTTGTAGAAACTTGTGACGTGGTGTTTGATGAATTTAATGGCTCACATGGGGAGCAAGTTGATCTAAGTGATGTAGGTGAAGAAGATTCTTCTCAAGATATCTTGACCATGGGTGTTGGTGCACTTCTTCCAATGGAGCAAGAACCTCATGATGATGAAGAAGAAGATGGAAGCTTCACGCATCATCAAACTACTTCAACATCCATACCACCTCAAGCTCCTATTGTTCAACAAATACTCGTAGACCAAGTACAAGATGATGTCAAGTTCCTCTTCCATGATAAACATCAAGAACAAGATCATCACCAAGGGCAAGAACAAGAAAGTGCAATCATTGACAATGAACCTCAACAAATGGAAGATGAAGAAGAAGACCTTCCACCACACATCAATGATCCTTATGTTGAGGATGTGGATGATGGACATGAAGTTGAACCTCGCGAAACCTTAACCTCCATCATGCCTCGAGTGGCCGGTTGTGTTGATGTTGACAAAATTCTCACCGGCATATTGGAAGGTAGAGTCACTCGTAAACAATTGACAAACTTTTGTGCTCACTTCTCGTTTGTGTCTAGTGTTGAGCCTCTCAAGGTACAAGAAGCGTGGATTGACAACGATTGGCTCATTGCTATGCAAGAATAGTTGAACAACTTTGAGCACAATCAACTGTGGTCATTAGTCAAGAGGCCAACTACGGAACACAACGTCATTGGAACAAAGTGGATTTTCAAGAACAAGCAAGATGATAACGATTGGCTCATTCCTATGCAAGAATAGTTGAACAACTTTGAGCACAATCAACTGTGGTCATTAGTCAAGAGGCCAACTACGGAACACAACGTCATTGGAACAAAGTGGATTTTCAAGAACAAGCAAGATGAATGGTGTAATCATCCGCAACAAGGCAAGGTTAGTGGCACAAGGGTACTCACAAGTTGAAGGTTTGGACTTTGGTGAGACCTTTGCCCCCGTTGCCCGTCTGGAATCCATTCACATCTTACTTGCTTATGCTGCTTTCAATGGCTTTACATTACATCAAATGGATGTGAAGAGTGCTTTCCTTAACGGTCCTCTACAAGAAGAAGTATATGTATCACAACCACCTGGGTTCCTTGATCCCGATCACAAAGACTATGTGTATAAACTTCATAAGGCTTTGTATGGCCTCAAACAAGCACCTCGTGCTTGGTATGATGATTGAGGGAGTCCTGGATTAGGGGGTCTCCGGACAGTCGGACTATATCCTTTGGTCGGACTGTTGGACTATGAAGATACGAGATTGAAGACTTCGTCCCGTGTCCAGATGGGACTCTACTTGGCGTGGAAGGCAAGCTAGGCAATACGGATATGTATATCTCCTCCTTTGTAACCGACCTTGTGTAACCCTAGCCCCTTCCGGTGTCTATATAAACCGGAGGGTTTTAGTCCGTAGGACAACATACAATCATACCATAGGCTAGCTTCTAGGGTTTAGCCTATCTGATCTCGTGGTAGATCAACTCTTGTACTACTCATATTATCAAGAATAATCAAGCAGGACGTAGGGTTTTACCTCCATCAAGAGGGCCCGAACCTGGGTAAAACATTGTGTCCCCTGCCTCCTGTTACCATCTGCCTTAGACGCACAGTTCAGGACCCCCTACCCGAGATCCGCCGGTTTTGACACCGACATTAGTGCTTTCATTGAGAGTTCCTCAGTGTCGTTGCCATTAGGCTTGATGGCTCCTTCAATCATCGATAGTGATGCAGTTCAGGGTGAGACTTTTCTCCCTGGACAGATCTTTGTGTTCGGCGGCTTCGCACTACGGGCCAACTCGCTTGGCCATCTGGAGCAGATCGAGAGTTATGCCCCTGGCCACCAGGTTAGGTTTGGAAGCTTAAACTACATGGACGATATCCGCGGAGACTTGATCTTCGACGGATTCGAGCCCCTGCCTAGTGCGCCACACGGTCACGATGAGCATGATTTAGCTCTGCCATCGGACAGTGTTCATGAGATCGCGTCGGCAACCGCTCCGACCCTCAATTCGGAGCCAGTTGCGCCATCCATGGACGGGTGGATAGACCCCGTCACGGAGGTCGCACTCTCATCGGCGATCGAGCCGAGTATCGACCTTACCCTTCACGGGAGCCGTGGCGCCGAACTACCGGATTCTTCCCCGGTCACAGACTCCGAACCGCCTGCGCCCATGCCTATAGAATCCGACTGGGCGCCAACCATGGAGTTTACCTCCGCGGATATTTTTTAGCACTCGCCCTTCAGCGAAATACTGAACTCATTAAGGTCTCTCTCCTTGTCAGGAGAGTCCTGGCCGAACTATGTCCGGCAGGATTGGGATGCGGATGGCGAAGAAATTCACCGCCCACCCACCACCCACTTAGTAGCCACTGTCGACGATTTGACCGACATGCTCGACTTCGACTCCGAAGACATCGACGGCATGGACGACGATGCAGGAGGCGAACAAGAACCACTACCCACAGGGCACTGGACAACCACCTCGTCATATGACATATATATGGTGGACACACCCAAAGAAGGCAATGGCGACGGGACAACGGAGGATGACCCCTCCAAGAAGCAACCCAAGCGCCGATGTCAGCGGCGCCGCTCTAAGTCTCGCTGTCGGTGTCAAAACCGGCGGATCTCGGGTAGGGGGTCCCGAACTGTGCGTCTAGGCTGGATGGTAACAGGAGGCAAGGGACACGAAGTTTTACCTAGGTTCGGGCCCTCTCGATGGAGGTAAAACCCTATGTCCTGCTTGATTAATATTGATGATATGGGTAGTACAAGAGTAGATCTACCACGAGATCGGAGAGGCTAAACCCTAGAAGCTAGCCTATGGTATGATTGTTGTTGTGTATGTTGTCCTACGGACTAAAACCCTCCGGTTTATATAGACACCGGAGAGGGTTAGGGTTACACAAAGTCGGTTATAATGGTAGGAGATCTACATATCCGTATCGCCAAGCTTGCCTTCCACGCCAAGGAAAGTCCCTTCCGGACACGGGACAAAGTCTTCAATCTTGTATCTTCATAGCCCAGGAGTCCGGCTGAAGGTATAGTCCGGCTATCTGAACACCCCCTAATCCAGGACTCCCTCAGTAGCCCCTGAACCAGGCTTCAATGATGACGAGTCTGGCACACAGATTGTCTTCGGCATTGCAAGGCGGGTTCCTCCTCCAAGTACTTCATAGAAGATTTTGAACACAAAGATAGTGTCCGGCTCTGCAAAACAAGTTTCCACATATTGCCATAGAGAGAATAATATTTACACAAATCTAATCTGCTGACGTATTCTGTAGTGCGACACACCACGGCCAAGCCTTTATCCGAGTCGTTTTATTATCCCACCTCAGCGCGTCATGCGAGGCGGTTTCCTTGGCACGTCTTGTTAAAGCAGAGATCGTGTCCCCTTATTGCGGGATTCTCATCAATACGGGCATGGGTAACCCAACCGCGCCATTGATTACGGCGCTTGGAGATAAGCGAGTTTTACCAGGCTGGTGGGGACACGTAGTTGCGTCCACCCATATAAGGGGATAAGGATCCACCTTTTCACCTACGCCTTCTTCCTCCCTTGCTTATCCATTCTCGCACACTCGAGCTCCAGCGCCCAAGTCCGCACTCCCCACCTCAACCTTCTCCAGCCAACTCCGGAGCGGGAGGCAAGTGGATGGTCTCCTCTGTCACGGAGGGACACATCAAAAAAATGAGGAAGGCCGGATACTTCTCTAACGACATCGCCTACCGGCTTCCCGAAAAGGGGAAGCTCATCCCCACCCCTAGGCCCCATGAGAGGGTGGTATTCCTCCCCCATTTCCTCCGCGGACTGTGCTTCTCTCTTCACCCATTTGTCCGGGGCTCATGTTCTACTATGGCCTGGATTTCCGCGACCTGGCCCCGAACTTTGTCCTCAACATCTCCGCGTTTATCGTCATGTGCGAGGCTTTCCTCCGCATCCGCCCCCATTTCGGCATATAGCTCAAGACTTTCAATGTCAAGCCAAAGGTGGTGCGCGGCAACCAGGCGGAGTGTGGAGGCGCCATGGTGGGCAAGATGCCCAACGTCTTATGGCTCGAGGGCTCCTTTGTGGAGACCCTGAAGGGGTGGCAATCGGGGTGGATTTACATCACTGAGCCGCGCGACCCCGAATGGGTTGCAGCCCCCAAGTTTCGATCCGGACCCCCTACGCGGCTCACCTCCTGGAAGGAGACGGGCCTGTCATGGGGTAAAAAAGGAGAGCTGACCGGACTCCAAACATGCGTCCAAACCCTGGTGGACAAGAAGCTCAAACTTGTCAACGTAGTCCAGGTTATGCTCATCCGCCTGATCCTCCCGTGTCAACAACGGGCTTTCAACCTGTGGGAGTTCGACCCGGCGTGGCACCGAACTCTGAGCAGGCTCTTCGACACGACGTACGAAGATGCCTGGAAGGTGCTTTTCAAGGCGCCGAGGCCCCCGCATCCGCTACCGAGGATTGCGGATTCAGTACGCAGCGTCACGCTCATGCGGTAAGCTGTTTTTTCCTTTTACAGGGTATCAGTTTTTCATAGTTTGACTCCATGCGGGATCTAAGCTCCCTTACCTTTGACAGGATTGGCAGGATACGTCCGGCCAGATCAACTGTCCGGCTCCTTTGCCCGAAGGCCCAGCGGACGCTCGTTTGGCGAAGCTGCTGGTTCCGACACCCCATGTGGTGCCGGAGAAGAAGGCCAAGAAGAAGGCCATAGGGACTCGAAAGAGTGCCCGGCGCCTGGAGGTGTCGGATCCCTCATCCGACGACTCCAAGACGCACTCCTCCCATGAAGACGAGGGGGAGGAAGAAGAGACTCCTCCCCCTCCAGCGCGGGAAGGGAAGAAAAGGAAGGCCGCCCTAATTGGGGAGGCCGAAGGGTCCAAGAAGGGTAAAACCCTTCCTCCAGACTACTCCACCGACGCCGACGACGGCGGAGAGGAGTGGCCGCCCAGGGCCAAGCCCCTGGCTAAATCATAAGTATCCAGATACCCGAGTAATTCATAGTATTCCTTTGTTGCACAGCTTTCCCTTATGTCGAATATGTTTATGTAGCCCACCCAAAGACCGACTCGACGCGTCGTCGAGCGGTTCACTGGACTCGTCGGATGTGAATTCGCTTCCAACGGCTTCCTCCCCCCGCCCTACGGATGACACCGAAGTGTTGTCCCAACAGGTTCCAATCCGGGAGGAGGTGGTCCTGGAGGCGCCGCAAGGCGACCTCCCGGACCCCAGGAGTGAAGGGGACAGAACCCCCCAGGGCTCCAAGTCCGGCCCTAGGCCGGACACCGCTCCGGAACCTTCAAAGGTTCCAGAGTCTGGCGGGCGACCTCCTTCCAAGAGGAGCAAGCCCACCATGCCGGGGACCCCCGTCCAACCGGAGGTGCCGGACAATATGTTGGAGGTGCTCAAAGGCGCCTCTATCGACGAGGGGCACCGCACCATTATGAGTGCGGTGGTCCAGAAGGTTCAGTCCGCCAAGAGCGGACTGACTGAAGCTTGTACTAGCCTTTTAACAGGCTTTGAGGTAAGTAAAAAATGTGTAAATAATATTACTGCATAGATAGTAGCCCCTGATGCTCTGTTTGGCGTTCGGGAAGAAAAGCCGAATAGAGGATCATAATGAAATTCGTAGGAGTCTAACAAAAATGAGTCAATATGCGTATGCAGGCTTCTCTGCTGGCGTCCGCCGTACTGACTGCGGAAGTGGACACGATAAAGCAGAACCTCGAGCAGTCCGAGTAAGAGCTCGGGTGTGCCAAGAAGCAGCTCGAGGAGAAGGAAGGTAAGAAATACCTTGTTTTAAATATATATAAAAAGTGCAATTGCAAAAAATGACAAAATCATCGTGGCTATTGTAGGGGCCACGTCTGAGGTGGCGACCCTTAAGCAAGCGCTGGTCGAGGCCGAGAAGAGGTCGGCCACGGAGCGCACCGAGCAGGAGAAGTATGAGGCCGAGGTTGGCATGGTGCGGCAAGAGCTCCAGGCTCCCATGGAAAAACATGAGAGTTTGGAGCTTGACTCAAAGACGCGAGCGTCCGAGCTCGCGGTGGCTATTGAAAATGCCAAGTCTGCCAAGGCCGAATCCCAGAAGACCCTCCAGGAGTTGGATGAGGTGAAGAAGATAGCAGCGGGTAAGGCATTCTTTATGCAAAGCAAACACATAAACGTGAGTTACTTGTTACTTACCCGAATCCGGAGCTCTCCAGGAGCGTTCGCAGATCTTCCCCGGAGTGTGTCCAATGCTGCCGCATTCTATCGAGCCGAGGAGGGCAGCTCGACAGAGAAGGTGTTCTGGTCTCAGTATGCTGAGGCCGGACACCCCGTGCCCCTGAGCGACCAGCTGAAGCAACTGGCCGAGCTCCACTAGGCGGCCGAACAGGCCATGAAGGGCCTCATAGTTCGGCTGTGGCCTGGAGAGGCTCTGCCTGGGAGCTATTTCGGGCTGGTGCGGTGGCTGGTGGAGGCCTGTCCAAGGCTCGAAGTCATCAAGCGCTCCGTCTGCATTGAAGGTGCCCGTAGGGCCCTTGCCCGTGCTAAGGTGCACTGGGGCAAGCTGGATGCTGAGAAGCTTGTGAAGGACGGGCCACCGCCGGGGAAAGAGCATCGCAAGCCCAAGAATTATTATAAGGATGTTCTGAAGGGTGCCTGACTTGTGGCGGATGAATGTTCTAGGGATGTAATTTTTGAGTGAAACTTGCTCGTTTTGTCCTGTGCACTGAAAACTTGTTCATATGCGCTAAGCAATGCTATTGGAATTTAAAATATTACCTTCTGTGCGGTTGTTTATCAATTCTGAGAGATGGCAAGTCGTCGGCTTCTTCCCCCGTGCCGCTAGTGCTGGGGTGTTCAGGGATAAACCTGGGCGCTCTGTTTCCCATGTTTGGGTACTTCGAGGGAGGCGCTCAACCCAACGAACAAGGCAATCGGACTATAATGCGTGAACACTCTCACTTAGCCATAGAATTCTATAATTTTAAATTTCGGCGAAGCCCCTGGTATTCGGAAGACCGAGTTTGGGGCGCTATCCACGCCTTGGCCGGACAGAGCTAGCTCCTCGCTCTAAGCGGCATAAGTCTTTAGGGACTCGAAAAACCTCTCGAACAGCGACCAGCTCTCGCTTCATCATGACAGTCAGTTTTAGCTTTCTCCACTGAGGTGCTTGACCCAGCTCAACTGGGGCACAATCGCAGTGGTTCTCCTAGTGCTACCTTAGCCGATATAGTGGAACGTAAGGCACCAAAACATAGGAGCCGGGCAAACCCAACTATTGACCCAAGACATGATTCGGAGCCGATGCATATAATGCTATAAGTTCGAGGTGCCGCACTTGTTAAAGTGTTCGGACTTCTCACACCATATTGAGGGGTACTAAAGCCCCTGGCGTATTTTGGCCGTACCAAAGTGTACGGGTGCAACATGTCGTTAAGGAACATATATATATAAAAAAGAGTAATGCAAAAATAGACAAAAGCTATGCACTGTTTATTAAAAAGGGTTACGATCAAAGCAGAACGATACAAATAATGTGATAAGCAAAAGGTTGGACTATTTAACATGTCCGTTCCAGGGGCAAGCTGCGGAATAGTATGCGAAACAGGTATACTGCTCGTGATAGAGACCACCTGGGAGTTCTGTAATGTGGCGTGGCTTGTCTGCTCCCCTGGTTCTTGCATCGTTTGTGCGGCAATTGAACTGCTGAATAGGCCTTCCGAAGAGTGGAGCCCTGAAAGTAAGAGAAAATTAAAAAACCGGCAGCCCCTGGTGCGGTTTAAGCCGTGTTTCGGGCATGCCGTGATGGTGCCCCTTCCCCTGTACCCATGGTATTTCTAGAGCGTAGTTATGTACGCGAAGTACTGGTGTCGCATTTTTGTGAGGGCTGGGGTTGGGGCCGCATTGCTACGCCTGCTCGGATCGTGCCAGGAGGTCTTGTTGTAGGTTACTCCGGGCGCGCTTGACGGTGTCCGGTCGTTTAATGGCCGGACTGGAGAACTGCCTGGAGAGGCTGCTTTGTACTTCCGCTGCAAGGGCCTCCGTGTGCTCCTCCGTTCAGAGGGAGCGTTCGGTGTTTCCATTGACCGTAATTACTCCTCGAGGGCCTGGCATCTTGAGCTTAAGGTATGCGTAGTGCGGTACCGCATTGAACTTGGCAAATGCGGTTCGCCCGAGCAGTGCGTGATAGCCACTGCGGAATGGGACTATGTCGAAGATTAACTCCTCGCTTCGGAAATTATTCGGGGATCCGAAGACCACTTCAAGTGTGACTGAGCCTGTACAGTTGGCCTCTACACCTAGTATTACGCCTTTAAAGGTTGTTTTGGTGGGCTTAATCCTCGAGGGATCTATGCCCATTTTCCGCATTGTATCCTGGTAAAGCAGGTTCAGGCTACTGCCGCCGTCCATAAGGACTCTAGTGAGATGAAATCCGTCAATAATTGGGTCTAGAACCAATGCGGCGAATCCGCCATGACGGATGCTAGTGGGATGGTCCCTTCGATCAAAGGTGATCAGGCAGGAGGACCATGGGTTGAACTTTGGGGCGACTGGCTCTACCGCGTATACGTCCCTTAACGCGCGCTTCCGCTCCCTTTTGGGGACGTGGGTTGCGTATATCATGTTCACCGTCCGCACTTGTGGGGGGAAACCCTTCTGTCCACTGTTGTTCAGCGGCTGGGGCTCCTCGTCGTCATCGCAATGCAGCCCCTTGTCTTCATTTTCGGCATTTAACTTGCCTGCCTGCTTGAACACCCAACAATCCCTGTTGGTGTGATTGGCCGGCTTTTCGGGGGTGCCATGTATCTGGCACAAGCGGTCGAGTATTCGGTCCAAACTGGACGGGCCCCTAGGATTCCTTTTGAATGGCTTTTTCCGCTGACCGGATTTAGAGCCTCTGAATCCGGCATTAACTACCGTATCCTCAACATTGTCACCATTAATGTGGCGCTTCTGCTTGTTGCGACGTGACCTGCCACTACTATCCCTGGTATCCGAATTACCAGGGTTCTTGGTCATATTGTTGCTACGAGCAAGCCAGCTGTCTTCTCCCACGCAAAAGCAGGTCATGAGTGTCATGAGTGCTGCCCTAGACTTCGGCTTTTCCTGTCCAAGGTGCCGGGCAAGCCACTCGTCACGGATATTGTGCTTGAAGGCTGCTAGGGCCTCAGTGTCCGGAAAATTGACTATTTGATTTTTCTTTGTTAGGAACCGTGTCCAGAATTGCCTGGCCGATTCCTCTGGCTGCTGAATTACGTGACTTAGGTCATCGGCATCTGGGGTTCGCACATAAGTGCCCTGGAAATTGTCGAGGAATGCAGCTTCCAGGTCCTCCCAACAACTAATTAATCCTGTTGGCAAGCTGTTAAGCCAATGCCGAGCTGGTCCTTTAAGCTTGAGTGGGAGGTATTTGATGGCATGGAAATCATCGCCGCGGGCCATGTGGATATGAAGGAGATAATCCTCGATCCATACCGCAGGATCTGTTGTGCCATCATATGATTCGATGTTTACGGGTTTGAAACCCTCGGGGATTTGATGATCCATTACTTCGTCTGTGAAGCATAGTGGGTGTGCGGCGCCTCTGTACTGGGCTATATAACGACGTAGCTCCAATGAGCTTTGTCTACTGTGTTCGGCCCTACCGGGTTTATGTCCGGTGTGACGGTTATTGTCTCGAATCGTGGGGCGCCCACGCGATCCGTAGATCGATCTTGTTTGCCTTGCCTTGTCCTCCAACATATCTCGCAGGTCTGGCACATTTTCCCGTGCCTTGGTACGGGGTGCGGCTTGAGTGGAGGACCGAGAGGCCTCTCTGTCGCGGCCACGAGGTGGCCGGTCGGCCGTATCAAGTGCTTCCTCCTCTAATCGGGGTAGCAACCTGCGCTTTGGGTAGCTCTTGGAGGGGCATTCGAGTTTATGCTCTTCGCCCACAAGGACTTCAGTCCATCTGTCGACTAGCAAATCTTGATCAGCTCTAAGCTGTTGCTGTTTTTTCTTGAGGCTTCTTGCCGTGGCCATAAGCCTGTGTTGAAAACGCTCTTGCTTGACGGGATCCTCCGGCACGACGAATTCGTCGTCGTCGAGGCTTGCCTCATCTTCGGAGGGAGGCATATGATTATCGTCCTCGACCTCTCTATCTGCTGCTCTCTCATGAGGGCTGGTTTCTCCATCCTCCTGTGCTGAATCTTGCTGGAGGGGGTTTTCTTCGGCACTCTCCAGAGTATTATTATCTCCCGTGCTGGAATCACCATATTTGTTTTGGCGGGATTTTGAGCGGCGCCGCTGGCGCCGGCGCTTAGGCTGTTTCTTGGAGGGGTCATCCTCCGCTGTTCCATCGCCATCTCCTTCTTTTGGGGTGTCCACCATGTATATGTCATATGATGAGGTGGCTTTCCAGGGCCCGATAGGCGCTGGTTCTTCATCGTCTCCTTCATCAGCGTCCATACCTCGATGTCTTCGGAGTCGAAGTCGAGCATGTTGGTTAAATCGTCGACAGTGGCTACAAAGTGGGTGGTGGGTGGGCTTTGAATTTCTTCATCGTCCGTACCCCAACCCTGCTGACCGTAGTCCGGCCAGGGCTCTCCTAATGAAGAGAGAGACTTTAGTGTCTTCAGAATATCACCGAAAGGCGAGTGCTGGAAGATGTCCGCGGCAGTAAACTCCATGATCGGCGCCCAATCGGATTCGATCAGCAGGGGCGCGGAGGGTTCGGAGTCCAGAGAGGAGTCCGGCTCCTTGGAGTCACGAGTCTCGCAGAGTGCGGGGCTGATGTTCGGCTCGATCGCCGTTGGGATCGCAGCCCCCGAGGCGGCGTCCAACCACCCATCCTCGATCGGCGCAGTTGGCTCCGAATTAAGGGTCGAAGCGGATGCGGGTGCGGCCTCCAGGGCACTGTTCGGCGGCAGATCTAGATCATGCTCGTCGTGACAGTGCGGCGCGCTCGGCAGTGGCTCGAATCCGTCGAAGATCAAGTCCCCGCGGATGTCAGCCGTGTAGTTTAAGCTTCCAAATCTGACCTGAGGGCCAGGGGCATAGCTTTCGATCTGCTCCAGATGGCCAAGTGAATTGGCCCGCAGTGCGAAGCCGCCGAAGACGAAGATCTGTCCGGGGAGAAAGGTCTCACCCTGGACTGCATCGCTATTGATGATCGTAGGAGCCATCGAGCCTGATGGCGACAACACAGAGAAACTCTCGATGAAAGCACCAATGTCGGTGTCAAAACCAGCGGATCTCGGGTAGGGGGTCCCGAACTGTGCGTCTAGGCCATATGGTAACAGGAGGCAAGGGACACGAAGTTTTACCCAGGTTCGGGCCCTCTCGATGGAGGTAAAACCCTACGTCCTGCTTGATTAATATTGATGATATGGGTAGTACAAGAGTAGATCTACCACGAGATCGGAGAGGCTAAACCCTAGAAGCTAGCCTATGGTATGATTGTTGTTGTGTATGTTGTCCTACGGACTAAAACCCTCCGGTTTATATAGACACCGAAGAGGGTTAGGGTTACACAAAGTCGGTTATAATGGTAGGAGATCTACATATCCGTATCGCCAAGCTTGCCTTCCACGCCAAGGAAAGTCCCTTCCGGACACGGGACGAAGTCTTCAATCTTGTATCTTCATAGCCCAGGAGTCCGGCTGAAGGTATAGTCCGGCTATCCGAACACCCCCTAATCCAGGACTCCCTCACTCGCCAAAGCAAAAGCGGTGACACCGGCATAGGAGATAATAGCACTCCGGACAGTGCCGAAGACGACAACAATCCCCTCCAGCAAGATTTAGGGCAGGAGGATGGAGAAGCCAACCCTCCCGAGAGAGCGGCAGGTGGAGAGGCGGAGGATGATAATTACATGCCTCCCTCTGAAAACGAGGCAAGCCTCGACGATGACGAATTCGTCGTGCCTGAGGATCCCGTCGAACAAGAGCGCTTCAAGCACCGGCTTATAGCCATGGCAAATAGCCTTAAGAAAAAGCAACAACAGCTTCAAGCTGATCAAGATTTGCTAGCTGACAGATGGACTGAAGTCCTTGCAGCCGAGGAATATAAACTCGAACGCCCCTCCAAGAGTTACCCAAAGCGCAGGTTGCTGCCCCGACTGGAGGAGGAAGCACCAAAACCTACATCTCCAGCGTATGACGCGGCTGATCGGCCACCTCGTGGCCGTGACAAAGAGGCATTCCAGCCAAAAGTTCAGCCCGCACCCCGACGCCACTCAAATAAAAATGTCAAGACATGGGGAAATACGCCAGACCTGCGAGATGTATTGGAGGACAAAGCAAAACACGCAATATCGATATACGGATCATGAGGGCACGCCACTATGCGAGACGATAACCATCACGCCGGATACAGTAAAAGTAAGTCTGGCCGGGCCGAACACAACGGACAAGACTCATTTGAGCTGCGTCGCGATATAGCCCAGTACAGAGGCGCTGCACACCCCCTATGCTTCACAGACGAAGTAATGGATCATCAAATCCCAGAGGGTTTCAAACCCGTAAATATAGAATCATACGACGGCACAACAGATCCCGCGGTATGGATCGAGGACTTCCTCCTGCACATCCACATGGCCCGCGGCGATGATCTACACGCCATCAAATACCTCCCACTCAAGCTCAAAGGACCAGCTCAGCATTGGCTCAATAGCCTACGAGCAGAATCCATTGGCTGTTGGGAAGATCTGGAAGCCGCATTCCTTGACAACTTCCAGGGCACTTATGTGCGACCACCAGATGCCGATGACTTGAGCCACATAATTCAGCAGCCAGAGGAATCGACAAGGCAATTCTGGACACGGTTCCTAACAAAGAAAAATCAAATCGTCGATTGTCCGGATACAAAGGCCCTAGCAGCTTTTAAGCACAACATCCGCGACGAGTGACTCGCCCGGCACCTTGGCTAGGAAAAGCCGAAATCTATGGCAGCCCTCACAACACTCATGACCCGCTTTTGCATGGGAGAAGACAGCTAGCTGGCTCGCAACAATAACATATCAAAGAACCATGGTACTTCGGATACCAAGGATGGCAATGGCAGGTCACGTCGCAACAAACATAAGCACCGCATTAACAGCGACAATACCGATGATACGGGAGTCAATGCCGGATTCAAAGGCTCTAAATCCGGTCATCGGGAAAAGCCATTCAAAAGAAGCACTCTGGGCCCGTCCAGTTTGGACCGTATACTAGACCGCTCGTGTCAAATACACGGCACCCCCGACAAGCCAGCCAACCACACCAACAGGGATTGTTGGGTGTTCAAGCAGGCCGGCAAGTTAAATGCCGAAAACAAAGATAAGGGGTCACATAGCGATGACGAGGAGGAGCCCCAGCAGCCGAACACCGGAGGACAGAAGAGGTTCCCCCCACAAGTGCGGACGGTGAACATGATATACGCAACCCACATCCCAAGAGGGAGCGGAAGCATGCGCTAAGGGACGTATATGCGTTGGAGCCAGTCGCCCCAAAGTTCAACCCATGGTCCTCTTGTCCGATCACCTTCGATCGCAGGGACCACCCCACTAGTATCCGTCATGGCGGATTCGCTGCACTGGTCCTAGACCCAATCATTGACGGATTTCACCTCACTCGAGTCCTTATGGATGGCGGCAGCAGCCTGAACCTGCTTTATCAGGACACAGTGCGCAAAATGGGTATAGACCCCTCAAGGATCAAACCCACAAAAATGACCTTCGAAGGCGTCATACCAGGTGTAGAGGCCCATTGCACAGGCTCAGTCACACTGGAAGTGGTCTTCGGATCCCCGGATAACTTCCGAAGCGAGGAGTTAGTCTTCGATATAGTCCCGTTCCGCAGTGGCTATCATGCACTGCTCGGGCGAACCGCATTTGCGAGATTCAATACGGTACCGCATTATGCATACCTCAAGCTCAAGATGCCAAGACCCCGGGGGGTCATCACAGTCAATGGAAACACAGAGCGATCTCTCCGCACGGAGGAGCACACTGTGGCCCTCGCAGCAGAAGCGCAAAGCAGCCTCTTAAGGCAATCCACCAGTTCGGCGATTCAAGACCCGGACACCTTCAAGAGCGCCCGGAGTAATCGGCAACAAGACCGCCTGGCACGTTCCGAGCTCGCATAGCAATGCGGCCCCCACCCCAGTACCAGCCAAACGGCAAAATCCATGCCCCGCGTACATAATTATGCATTGAAAATACCATGGGCACAGGTGGGGAGGGGGCACGACTATGACACGCCCCAAGATGCGGCTCAACCGCACTAGGGGCTTCCCTCCTTATTATCTTTTCTCTCTTTCAGGACTTTACTCTCTGGAAACCCCATCCGGCAGTATGTTTGCCGGACACACGATACAACAACCAAGGAGGCAGAAAGCTACGTCGCGTCACGGAATTCCCAGGTGGTCTTTGATAACGAGTGAAATACCTGCTTTCAAAACCATTCCTCAGCTTGCCCTTGGAGGGGACATGTCAAATAGTCCTACTTTTTGCTTATCGCACTAATTGTATCATTCTGCTTCGACGCACCTTTTTGAATAAACAATGCATAGCACTAGACTATTACCGCATTCTCTATTCTCTCTTTTTTATACATATATATATGTTCATTCATGACATTCAGCACCCGTACACTCTGGTACGGCCAATACGCCAGGGGCTTAAGCGTACCCCATAATACGGCGTGAGAAGTCCGAACACTTTGACAGTGCAGCACCCCGAACTTATAGCATTATATGCATCAGCTCCGAATCATGTCTTGGGTCAATAGTTGGGTTTGCCCGGCTCCCATGTTTTGGTACCTTACGTTCCGCTATATCGGCTAAGGTAGCACTGGGAGAACTACTGTGATTGTGCCCCAGTTCAGCTGGGCTAAGCACCTCAGTAGAGAAAGCTAAAACTGACTGTCATGATAAGGCGAGAGACTGGTCGCTGTTCGAGAGGTTTCGAGTCCCTAAAGACTTATGCCGCTTAGAGTGAGGAGTCGGCTTTGTCCGGCTTAAGGCGCGTATAGCGCCCTGAATTCGGCCTTCCGAATACTAGAGGCTTCGCCAAAATTTAAAATTATAGAATTCTATGGCTAAGTGAGAGTGATAAAGCATTATAGTCCGATTGCCTTGTTCGTTGTGCTGAGCACCTCCCTCGAAGGACCCAAAAATGGGAACAAGAGTGCTCAGGTTTATCCCGAACACCCCAGCACTCGGGGCATGGGGGCAGAAGCCGACGACTAGCCATCTCTCAGATTTGATAAACAGCTGAACATAAGGTAATATTTTAAATTCAAACAAGCATTGCATAGCGCATATGAACAAGTTTTATAATACAGGATCACACGAGCAAGTTCATTCAAATATTACATCTTCCGCACACTCGTCCGCTACAAGACGGGCACCCTTCAGGACACCCTCATAATACATCTCGGGGTGGCGATGCTCCTTGCCCTGCGGTGGCCCCTCCATCACCAGCCTCTCGGCGTCCATCTTGGCCCAGTGCACATTTGCACGGGCAAAATCCCGGCATGCACCTTCGATGCAGACGGACCGCTTGATGACTTCCAGCCGTGGGCAGGCATCCACAAGCCGCCTCACCTGGCCAAAGTAGCTGTTGGGAAGGGAGTCGCCAGGCCACATCCGGACTATAAAGCCCTTCATGTCCTGTTCGGATGCCTTGTGCAGCTCGACCAGTTGCTTCAGCTGGTCGCTCACAGGCATCGGGTGTTCGGTCCCAGTATACTGAGACCAGAACAACTTCTCCATCGAGCTTCCCTCCTCGGCCTGGTAATATTCCGCGGCATCCGACACGCTGCGGGGCAAATCTGTGAATGCTCCTGGAGAGCTCCGAACTTGGGTACGTAACAAGTAATTTACTTGCACATGCTTGCTTCGCATATTGAATGCCTTACCCGCCGCTATCTTCCTCATTGTCTCAATCTCCTGGAGGGATTTTTGGGCTTCAACCTTGGCATTCTTTGAGCTCTCGAGGGCCGTGGCAAGTTTAGACTCTCACGTCTTCGAGTCAAGCTCCAAAGCCTCATGCTTCATCACGAGAGCTTGGAGCTCTTGCTGCACCTCGCCCACCCATGCCTCTTGCTTTTCCCGCTCGGTGCGCTCCTGGGCCGCTTTGTTTTTGGCCTCGGACAATGCTTGCTTCAGGGTCGCCACTTCGGTCGTGGCCCCTGGCAAATTCATGATGATCCTGTCATTTCGCAATCGCATCATTTTGTATATATATATCTATAGACAAGGTATTACTTACCTTTGTTCTCCTCGAGCTGCCTCTTGGCAAGGCCGAGCTCTTTCTCGGACACCTCGAGGTCTTGCTTCAGTGCGGCGACCTCCGCAGTCAGTGCGGCATAGGTTAGCAGCGAAGCCTGCATACGCATATAGACATACTTATATTAGACTCTTGCAGATATTATTTGATCCTCTATTCGGCTTTTCTTTGTGAACACCAAATAGAGCATCAGGTGCTACTATCTATTCGGTAATATTTTTCCTATATTTTAAATACTTACCTCAAAGCCTGTTAGAAGGCTGGCACAGGTGAGGGAGTCCTGGATTAGGGGGTCTCCGGACAGCCGGACTATATTCTTTGGCTGGACTGTTAGACTATGAAGATACAAGATTGAAGACTTCGTCTCGTGTCCGGATGGGACTCTACTTGGCATGGAAGGCAATCTAGGCAATACAGATATGTATATCTCCTCCTTTGTAACCGACCTTGTGTAACCCTAGCCCTCTCCGGTGTCTATATAAACCGGAGGGTTTTAGTCCGTAGGACAAGATACAATCATACCATAGGCTAGCTTCTAGGGTTTAGCCTCTCTGATCTCGTGGTAGATCTACTCTTGTACTACCCATATTATCAATATTAATCAAGCAGGACGTAGGGTTTTACCTCCATCAAGAGGGCCCGAACCTGGGTAAAACATCGTGTTCCCTGCCTCCTGTTACCATCCGCCTTAGACACATAGTTCGGGACCCCCTACCCGAGATCCGCCGGTTTTGTCACCAACATTGGTGCCTTCATTGAGAGTTCCTCTGTGTCGTCGCCGTTAGGCTTGATGGCTCCTTCTATCGTCGTTAGCGATGCGGTCCAGGGTGAGACTTTTCTCCCCGGACAGATTTTTGTATTCGACGACTTTGCACTGCGGGCCAATTCTCTTGGCCATCTGGAGCAGATTGAAAGCTATGCCCTTGTCCATCAGGTCAGGTTTGGAAGCTTAAACTACACGGCTGATATCCGCGGAGACTTGATCTTCGACGGATTCGAGCCTCTGCCTTGTGCGTCACGCGGTCATGATGAGTACGATTTAGCTCTACCATCCGACAGTGTTCAGGAGATCGCACCGGCAGCCGCTCCGACCCTCAATTCGGAGCGAGTTGCGCCATCCATGGATGGGTGGATGGACCCCGCCACGGAGGCCTTACCCTCATCGGCGATCGAGCCGAACGTCGACCTTACTCTACACGAGAGCCGTGTTGACAAACTGCCGGATCTCTCTCTGGCCACGGACTCTGAACCGCCTGTGCCCATTCCTAGCGAATCCGACTGGGCACCGATCATGGAGTTTACCTGCGCGGATATCTTTCAGCACTCGCCCTTCGGCGACATACTGAACTCATTAAGGTCTTTCTCCTTGTCAGGAGAATCCTGGCCGAACTATGTCCGGCGGGATTGGGATGCAGATGGCATCAAAATTCACCGCCACCCACCACCCACTTAGTAGCCACTGTCGATGACCTAACCGACATGCTCGACTTCGACTCCGAAGACATCGACGGTATGGACGACGATGCAAGAGACGAACAGGAACCACTGCCCACAGGGCAATGGACGCCCACTTCATCACATGACGTATACATGGTGGACACACCAAAAGAAAACGACCACGAGGAACAGAAGGACGCAATGAAGGGTTGTCCCCTCGAGAAGCAGTCAAAGCGGTAGAGTAAGCGTCGCTCCAAATCCCGCCTCAGAAGAAACAACGATCATACAGACCCAACGTTAGAGCAGGGTGAACCATCGCCGAACCACGACAACACAGAGAATCAAACCGAACAACCCGATTCTGTTAAAGATAATAGTCCGGATGACATCACACCGGACAGACACCGGGAGCAACAGAATGCCCGTCAAAGGCTCGTGGCCACCGTGAGGAGTCTAAAAAAGCAGAAGCAAAGGCTTAAGGCTGCGCAAGACACACTTAAAATCAGATGGAGTAAAGTACTCAATACAGTAGCGAAGTACGGCGGTAATTGCCCCACCAAGAGCTACCCGAAGCGGAAGTTGCTACCTGAATTTGATGAGGAGGCCTTAGATCCCCCGCAAACAAAAATTAAAATGGCCACCTGGCCGGATAGACGACCTCACGGCCAACATAGAGCGGAAAACAACGCCATACATAAGCCAATATGCGATCCACGCGAGGGCTCGCATCAAAAGGATGGCGCAACCAGTTCCATCTATGGACCACGCAAGCGCGCTCCAGCATACGATGCAATACAACAAACATTAGAACAACACGGTAAACCTAGATACAGGGGTGCCGCACACCCCCTATGTTTCACCGAGGAGGTGCTGGACCATGAATTTCCAGAGGGATTCAAACCCGTAAACATAGAGGCATACGACGGAACAACAGACCCTGGGGTCTGGATTGAGGACTATATCCTCCATATCCATATGCCTCGAGGAGATGATCTCCACGCCATCAAGTACTTACCCCTCAAGCTCAAAAGGCCAGCTCGGCACTGGCTTAAAAGCCTCCCCGAAAACTCCATTGGAAGCTGGGAAGAGCTTAAAGATGCTTTTCGGGCAAATTTTCAAGGGACTTAACAGCCCAGAGAGTCAGCCCGAAAGCTTTGGAACATGTTTCTTACTGAAAAGAACCAAATAGTCGACTGTCCGGACGCCGAAGCCTTGGTAGCTTTTAAGCATAGCGTCCACGACGAATGGCTTGCCAGACACCTCGGCCAAGAAAAGCTGAGAACAATGGCAGCATTAACAAGCCTCATGACCCGCTTTTGCGTGGGTGAGGACAGCTGTCTAGCCAGATGCAGCACCAGCGACCCAAGTACATCCGAAGTTAGGGATGAAAACGGGAAATCACGACGCAGCAAAAATAATAAGCGCCGGAATAAAGAAGACAGCCCGAAGAGCACGGCAGTAAACGCCGGATTCAGAAGCTCTCGGCCAGGTCAGCAAAAGCCGCCCCCTAAAGGCGCCAGAGATGAACTGTCCAGCCTGAACAAAATTCTGGACGAAATATGTCAGATCCATAGCACCCCTGGTAAACCTGCTAATCATACCCATAGAGAATGTTGGGTCTTCAAGCAGTCCGGCAAGCTGAACGCCGTACACAAGGGGGAGGATACACCAAGCGAAGACGAGGATGAGCCTCTCAAGCAAGACACTGGGGAATAAAAGAAATTTCCACCGGAAGTCAAAACAGTAAACGTGTTACACGTGATCAAGGGGAGAAATAAAGCGGCACTCCCAGAGAAATATGCCCAAGGGCCTATCACCGCGGAATCCTGCCACTGATCGGCTCAACTGATCACTTTCGACCATCGGGATTACACAGCAAATATCCAGCATGCAGGATGGGCTGCCTTGGTATTATACCCAATAATTGACGGATACCATTTCACACGAGTCCTGATGGACAGTGGCAGCAGTCTAAACCTGATATATCAGGACACAATCCGCAAAATGGGGATAGACCCAATGAAAATTTGCCAAAACAATACTACCTTTAAAGGAGTAACGCTAGGCCCAGGGGCTCACTGCACGGGCTCCATGCTACTAGAAGTTATATTCGGCTTCCCCGATAACTTCCATAGCAAAAAATTAACCTTCCACATTGCTCCGTTCCAAAGTGGCTATCAAGCACTACTTGGACGCGAAGCTTTCGCTCGCTTTAACACAATACCGCACTACGCTTCCTCACACTTAAGATGCCCGGTCCACGTGGCATCATTACAGCAAATGGAAATATGGAGCGATCCTTGCGCGCCGAAGAGAATGCGGCTTCCTGGGCAGCCGCACACTAAAACGGCCTCACCAACTAAGGTATTCGATAGGTCGTCAAGACCACGGACACGGTTAGACGAGTCCGGCGCAGCTCTATGTAATTCATACAGGTTTGATGGCCACACCCCTATCACAAATACAAGGGGCTTAACATGCGCAGACAAGTGGCAATTTTTACTCATCTTGAATTATACATGGTTTTTTCAAAAAACCTACCTTTTTGCACGACAACTTTTCACCTAAGTTCCTCTCTTTTACAGATGACCACCGTGCTACACCTGTCCAGGATACGGCACAACGGAGACACAGGCGCAGACATGCAGTAGGGACCCGTTCCAAGGATTCCTTTTAGATTAAGACCCTGCGTCAACCTTTTTTACTGTCTCTTATTGATACACATCCCTCGGATTCTCAGTACAATCGAGAAGGATGCTGGCGTCTTGGGATGTGGCCACGTCAGAATAATGCACGTACCTAAACACCAGGGGCTTCTTACAAAGGGCACTGATTAGGCCCGCTCCATACCATAAAGACCAAATACCTTAGGGAGTGTTCGGTGTCGCGAGTTTGTCCCTATATGCATCAGCTCCGAATCATGTCTTTGGTCAAATGTTGGGTTTGCCCGGCTCCTATTTTTTGGTACCTTACGTTCCGCTCTATCGGCAACGGTAGCACTAGGAGAACTACTGCGATTGTGCCCCGGGTCATCCGGACGAGCACCTTAGTAGAGAAAGCCGAAAACTGACTGTCATGATATAGCGTGAGACTGGTCAACCACTTGATGACCTATCGGAATGTTAGAATTCCTCCGCCTTAACGAAGGGCCGTTTCCCGGCCAGACATGTAGGCACCCCGAATTCGGGAGAGTGCGGAGCCACGAGGGGCCATATAGTAGCCCCACCGTCAGACTCCTATGGCTAAGTGAAAGTGTTAAAGCATTATAGTCTGGTTACCTCGTTCGCTGCGCTATCACCTCCTTAATAGGACCAAGACGTTGGGTTAAGTGTGAACACGCGTCTTCTGCGAACACCTCCGCATTATATGTGTGGGGGCTGAAGCCGACGACTGCAATCTTTCAGGTTATACACATGTATACATAAACGGCCGCACATGAGGCATCATATTACTTTCAGGCAAAAGTATAAACACGACCTTAATAAATTTCATAAAAACATTGTGTTTACAATGGGAATACATGTCACTCAAACATAATATTCTTCGAGAACTGGGCCTCTATCAAATGAGCACCCTCGAGAACCTCTTCGAAATAGTGCTTGGCAGCAACTCTGCCTATGGCCGAACCCTGCGCCGCAACACTGGTAGCATCCTCTCCGCCCAGTATGCTTTAACACGGGCAAGGGCCATCCACGAGCCTTCTATGCACGCCGACCTCTTCATCGCATTGATGCGCGTCACTGCACCAAGAAACTGCTGCACTAAGCTGAAATAGCTGTTCGGCTTCGGCTTTTCCGGCCACAGCTGATCCACGACAGACCTCATGGCGAGTCCGGACAACCTATTGAGTTCGGCCCATTCGGCTAGCTGACCAGTCAACGGAAGCGGACGCTCTGGAACGTTAAATTGCGACCAGAACAGCTTGTCCACTTTACGATCTATTTGATCTCGGAAGTGTTTGGCCGCATCGACAACGCTCGCCGCCAAGTCCATATATGCGTCTGCCGAACTCCACAGCCGATCCAGAGGGGCATACCGCGGATCTCCGAACTTCCTCCACAGCATAAAGGGCTTCCCAGCCGCAATATCCCCGACTTCACGCAGCTCCTCCTTCTTCGCTCTCATAGCAGAGCGGGTGTCTTTGTTCGCCAGCGTGGCCTTTTCAAGGTCAGTTGCCTTTGCTCTATTTTCTTTTTCAAGGAACTGGCAACGGTCGGCAGTGTCTTTTAACTTTACGGACATCTTGTCCATCTTCTCTTTGCTCTCGCAATGCGCGGCCTTCTAGGCTTTCAACTCTTCGGCCGCCTTCAAAGCAGCCGCATTACCAATCCTTGCTTGTTCTTTGGCTTGGGCAAGTTCCGCCCGCAGGGTTTCCACGGTGGCAGCTCCATCTGCAGTCACAACATATTAAAGATACTAGCATCATGCTGCTCTTACTATGTGGCATTCACCAGAAAATACCACTTACCCTGTGCCTCGTCAAGCCTCTTATTAACAAGCTCGATGTCGGCATCCGCCGCATCCAGTTGCCGCTTCAGTTCGGCAAACTCATGAGTCCGGCTAGCCACCGGAGCTCCCACTACCTGCACATTAAAGTCATATGGTTATTGCCTGGGACTACGATCCTCTGTTTGCCGCCGTTCTTGGCGACAACTAGAGTCTCAGGGGCTACTATCTACACAGGGCACACCTAAAAACGTGCGGTACCATCACAAATGTACATCATTTTACGTACCTCAAAGCCCGTCAGTAGACTCATAAAGGCATCATGCAACCCGCTTTCGGCGGATGAAATCCTTTCCATCACCGTACCCATCAATGTACGGTGTTCTTTTGAGATGGCCGCTCGCTCCAACAGCTCTCTCAGTACGTCCGACCGCATACCAGACGGTGCCAGACTCTTCTGTTTGCTGTCTTCAAGAGCCGGACGTTGGGGACTTCGGGTGACTACAGGATTATCTTCTGGCCTCACCGGATCCGGAGAGGCCCTCCGTGACGACACTTCAAGGTCGCCCGCTTCTTGAGCGGAGGAGTCCGGGGGAGGCGTTTCGCTCTCCATCATCTCCGGAAGAAGATCCCCCGAAGACGAGATCTGCTGAGAAGGGCTAAGATCCGAACTGCAAGATAAATACTTTGGTTATTTTCCTCAGGGGTAAGGTAATATATCTTCACTATTAAAGTACTTTTTGATTACTTACAACTCATTAGAGGGCTGATCCCCGCGCGGACTTTGTGCGGCAAGAGCACCCTCCAAGGCAGGACCCTCTGGTGGAGAGTTCTTCTCCCGCTTGGAAACCTTGGTTTCCGGATCTTCAGAGGTAGTCCTCTTCCTTCCCCGAGGCGAGAGAATGTTAGATTCCTCCCCTCGGTTATCCTCCCTCACGGAGGCGCTCGTTCCCTCGGTCGGAATATGTAGCGGTGGAGGCCCGCTTTCGCCCTCATTATTCCCCCCTTTGTCTTCCTTTGAGGGCTTTGGGCAAGGTGCCAGCTCGAGCATCTTTTCCAGAACCTGATTTTCCAAACCCTCAGGAAGGGGGGCCGAACACCGAATCATCTTCGCCTTTGTTATCCAGTCCTGGTCAAAGAGCGATTTCTCAGAATAACGTCATGATAAATGAAAGACGGTGTGTTCGGCTAGAGGACAACTTACTTGGTCGGCGGTGCGGTTGCTGCTCAGGCCCACGTCCTCGGTAGTATCCGGACACTCTATCTGGGTTCCGAAGAATGATCTATACATCTCCTCGTGCGTCAGGCCGAGGAAATTCTGAATAGCGCACAGTCCTTCTGGGTTGAACTCCCACATGCGAAGAGGCCGGCGTTTGCATGGCTGGATTCGTTGAACCAGCATGACTTGCATTACCATAATCAAACTGAAATCTCCTTCGAAGAGATTTTGAATGCGGCTTTGCAGTACAGGCACGTCCTTGGCGGGACCCCAACTCAGCCCTCTGCTAATCCATGACATCAGTTGTGGTGGAGGGCCTGAGCGGAAAGCAGGGGCAGCCGCCCACTTGGCACTTCTGGGAGCTGTGATGTAAAACCACTCCCGTTGCCATAGTCCGGACACCTCTGGAATAGAACCCTTTGGCCATGGAGCTTCGGTGATCCTGCTTATTAATGCGCCTCCGCACGCTACATGCTGCCCCTCGACCATCTTCGGCTTCACGTCAAAGGTCTTGAGCCATAGGCCGAAGTGAGGGGTAATGCGGAGAAAAGCCTCACATACAACAATAAATGATGAGATGTGGAGAAAGGAGTCCGGGGCTAGATCGTGGAAATCGAGCCCGTAATAAAACATCAGCCCCCTAACGAAGGGATCCAGAGTGAGGCCTAGACCTCGGAGGAAGTGGGAGATGAACACGACGTCTTCGTTGGGTTCAGGAGTAGGGACAACCTGCCCTCGGGCTGGCAGCCGATGCGAAACCTCAGCGGTCAGGTATCTGGCCTCCCTCAACTTCTTGATATCTTCTTCTATAACGGAGGAGGGTATCCACCGGCCTTAAAGGCTAGATCCGGACAAGATTGAAGGTCCGGAGCACCTGACCTGGGCTTTGGGTGTTAGAACTCGAGGCGGGGGAAGGATTCGATTGAGCACGGGAGGGAAAGAGTAAAAGCCTTGTCCCGTTATAAAGAGGGTGAATATCAAGCGTCCTCTCCGTAGCCGTTTGGGACTTGCCTATAATCTAGGAGTCCTAGATACGGTTGGGTTACCCACGACCGTATTGATGAGAATCCCGTAATTAGGGGAACACGATCTCTGCTTTGACAAGACGTGTCAAAAAACTGCCTCGCGTTATGTGTGGAGCTGGTTGAAGAAAAACGGTTCGAATAATTACCGGGCCATGGCATAATGTCGTGTTGCCAAAACGTGTCAGCAGATTAGATTTGTGGAAATATTATTCTCTCTACGGTGGTATGTGGAAACTTATTTTGCAGGGTCGGACACTATCCTTGTATTCAAATTCTTCCGTGATGTATTCGGAGGAGCAACCCGCCTTGCAATGCTGAAGACAATACTGCGCGCCAGACTCATCGTCATTGAAGCCTGGTTCAGGGGCTACTGAGGGAGTCCTGGATTGGGGGGTCTCCGGATAGCCGGCCTATATTCTTTGGCCGGACTGTTAGACTATGAAGATACAAGATTGAAGACTTCGTCTCGTGTCCGGATGGGACTCTACTTGGCGTGGAAGGCAAGCTAGACAATACGGATATGTATATCTCCTCCTTTGTATCCGACCTTCTGTAACCCCAGCCCTCTCCGGTTTCTATATAACATACAATCATACCATAGGCTAGCTTCTAGGGTTTAGCCTCTCCGATCTCGTGGTAGATCTACTCTTGTACTACCCGTATCATCAATATTAATCAAGCAGGACGTAGGGTTTTACCTCCATCAAGAGGGCCCGAACCTGGGTAAAACATTGTGTCCCCTGCCTCCTATTACCATCCGCCTTAGACGCACAGTTCGGGACCCCCTACCCAAGATCCGCCGGTTTTGACACCGACATTGGTGCTTTCATTGAGAGTTCCTCTGTGTCGTCGCCATTAGGCTTGATGGATCCTACTATCATCGATGGTGATGCAGTCCAGGGTGAGACTTTTCTCCCCGGATAGATCTTCGTGTTCGGCGGCTTTGCACTGCGGGCCAATTCGCTTGGCCATATGGAGCAGATTGAAAGTTACGCCCCTGGCCACCAGGTCAGGTTTGGAAGCTTAAACTACACGGCCGATATCCGTGGAGACTTGATCCTCGACGGATTGGAGCCTCTGCCTTGTGCATCATGCGGTCACGATGAGTACGATTTATCTCTACCATAGGATAGTATTCAAGAGATCGCACAGGCAGCCGCTCCGACCCTCAATTCGGAGCCAGGTGTGCCTTCCGCGGATGGGTCGATGGACCCCGCCATGGAAGCCTTACCCTTAGCAGCGATCGAGCCGAACATCGACCTTACCTTGCACGAGAGCCGTGTTGTTAAACTGCCGGATCCTTCGGCCGCCACGGACTCCGAACCGCCTGCGCCCGTTCCTATCGAATCCGATTGGGCTTCGATCATGGAGTTTACCTCCGCGGATATTTTTTAGCACTTGCCCTTTGGCGACATACTGAACTCATTAAGGTCTCTCTCCTTGTCAGGAGGATCCTGGACGAATTATGGCCGACAGGACTGGGATGCGGGCAACGAAGAAATTCACGGCCCACCCACCACCCACTTAGTAGCCACTATCGTTGACTTAACCGACATGCTCGACTTCGACTCCGAGGACATCGACGGTATGGACGATGATGCGGGAGACGCAGAGGAACCACTGCCCACAGGGCACGGGACGCCCACTTCACCACATGACGTATACATGGTGAACACACTAAAAGAAAACAACAACGAGGAACGGAAGGATGCAACGAAGGGTTGTCCCCTCGAGAAGCAGTCAAAGCGGCGGCGTAAACGCCGCTCCAAATCCCGCCTCGACGGAAACAACGATCATACAGACCCAACGTTAGAGCAGGGGGAACCATTGCCGGACCACGGCAGCACGAAGGATCAAGCCGAACAACCTGACTCTGTCAAAGATAATAGTCCGGACGACTTCACACCGGACAGACACCCGGAGAAACAGAATGCCCATCAAAGGCTTGTTGCCACCGCGAGGAGTCTAAAAAAGCAGAAACAAAGACTCAAGGCTGCACAAGACACACTCGGAATCAGATGGAGCAAAGTACTCAACGCAGCAGCGAAGTACGGTGGTAATCGCCCGACCAAGAGCTACCCGAAGCGGAAGTTGCTACCCGAATTCGATGAGGAGGCCTTAGATCCCCCGCAACCAAAAATTAAAACGGCCACCTGGCCGGATAGACGACCTCATGGCCAACATAGAGCGGCAAGCAATGCCGCACATAAGCCAATACATGATCCACGCGAGGGCTCGCATCAAAAGGACGGCGCAACCAGATCCATCTATGGACCACGCAGGCGCGCTCCTGCATACGATGAAACACAACAAACATCCGAACACTACGGTACACCCAGATACAAGGGTGCTGCACACCCCCTATGTTTCACCGACGAGGTACTGGACCATGAATTTCTAGAGGGATTCAAACCCGTAAACATAGAGGCATACGACGGAACAACAGACCCTGGGGTCTGGATTGAGGACTATATCCTCCATATCCATATGGCTCGAGGAGATGATCTCCACGCCATTAAGTATTTACCCCTCAAACTCAAAGGGCCAGCTCGGCACTAGCTTAAAAGCATCCCTGAAAGCTCCGTTGGAAGCTGGGAAGAGCTCAAAGATGATTTTCGGGCAAATTTTCAAGCGACTTATGTCCGACCTCCGGACGCGGACGATTTGAGTCATATAACTCAACAACTCGGAGAGTCAGCCCGAAAGCTTTGGAACATGTTCCTTACTAAAAAGAACCAAATAGTCGACTGTCCGGACACCGAAGCCTTGGCAGCTTTTAAGCATAGTGTCTGTGACGAATGGCTTGCCAGAAACCTCGGCCAAGAAAAGCCGAGAACAATGGCAGCATTAACATGCCTCATGACCCGCTTTTGTGCGGGTGAGGATAGCTGGCTAGCCAGATGCAGCACCAACGACCCCTATACATCCGAAGTTCGAGATGGAAATGGGAAATCATGGCGCAACAACAATAATAAATGCCGAAATAAGGAAGACAACACAAAGAGCACGACAGTAAATGCCGGATTCAAAAGCTCTCAGCCAAGTCAGCAAAAGCCGCCCTCTAAAGGCGCCAGAGACGAACTGTCCAGCCTAAACAAAATTCTGGACCAAGTATGTCAGATCCATAGCACCCCCGGTAAACCTGCTAATCATACCCACAGAGAATGTTGGGTCTTCAAGCAGTCCGGCGAGCTCAACGCCGTACACAAGGGGGAAGATACACCAAGCGAAGACGAGGATGAGCCTCTCAAGAAAGACACTAGGGAACAAAGAAAATTTCCACCAGAAGTCAAAACAGTAAACGTGTTACACGTGATAAAGGGGAGAAACAAAGCGGCACTCCCAGATAAATATGCCCAAGGGCCTATCACCGCGGAGTCCTGCCACTGGTCATTTCAACCGATCACTTTTGACCATCGGGATTACTCAGCAAGTATCCGGCGTGCAGGATGGGCTGCCCTGGTATTAGACCCAATAATTGACGGATACCACTTTACACGAGTCCTGATGGACGGTGGCAGCAGTTTAAACCTGATATACCAGGATACAATCCGCAAAATGGGGATAGACCCAACGAAAATTTGCCTAAGCAATACTACCCTTAAAGGAGTAACGCCAGGCCCAGGGGCTCATTGCACGGGCTCCCTGCTACTAGAGGTTATATTCGGCTTCCCCGATAACTTCCGTAGCGAACATTTAACATTCCACACTGCTCTGTTCCAAAGTGGCTATCAAGCACTACTTGGACGTGAAGCTTTCGCTCGCTTTAATGCAATACCGCACTATGCTTCCCTTACGCTTAAGATGCCCGGTCCACGTGGCATCATTACAGTAAAAGGAAATATTAAGCGATCCCTGCACGCCGAAGAGAGTGCGACTGCCTTGGCAGCCGCACACTAAAAAGGGCCTCACCAGCTAAAGCATTTGATAGGTTGTCAAGACGACGGACACTGTTAGACGAGTCCAGCGCAGCCATATGTAACTCACACAGGTTTGATAAGCCACACCCCTATTAAAAATACAAGGAGCTCAACGCGCATAGACAAGTGGCAATTTTTATTCATCTTGAATTATACATGGTTTCTTCAAACCTACCTTTTTGCACGACAACTTTTCACCTAAGTTTCTCTCTTTTACAGATGACCATCGTGCTACACCCGTCCAGGATACAGCACAACAGAGACACAGACGCAGACGTGTAGCAGGGACCTGCCCCAAGGATTCTTTTTAGATTAAGACCCTGCGTCAACCTTTTTACTGTCTCTTGTTGATACACATCCCTCGGATTCTCAGTACAATTGAGAAGGATGCTGGCGTCTTGGCATGTGGCCACGTCAGAATAATGCACGTACCTGGACACCAGGGGCTTCTTACAAAGAGCACTATTTAGGCCTGGTTTATACCATAAAGACCGAATACCTTAGGGAGTGTTCGGCGTCACGAGTTTGGCCTTATATGCATCAGCTCCGAATCATGTCTTTGGTCAAATATCGGCTAAGGTAGCACTAGGAGAACTACTGCGATTGTGCCCCGGGTCATCCGAACAAGCACCTCAGTAGAGAAAGCCGAAAACTGACTGTCATGATATAGCATGAGACTGGTCAACCACTCGATGACCTATCGGAATGTTAGAATTCCTCCGCCTTAACGAAGGGCCGTTTCCCGGCCAGGCATGTACGCACCCCGAATTCGGGAGAGTGCGGAGCCACGAGGGGCTATATAGTAGCCCCACCGTCAAACTCCTATGGCTAAGTGAAAGTGTTAAAGCATTATAGTCGGGTTGCCTCGTTCGCTGCGCTATCACCTCCTTAATAGGACCAAGACGTTGGGTTAAGTGTGAACACGCGTATTCTGCGAACACCTCCGCATTATATGCGTGGGGGCTGAAGCCGACGACTGCAATCTTTCAGGTTATACACATGTATACATAAACGGCCGCACATGAGGCATCATATTACTTTCAGGCAAAAGTATAAACACAGCCTTAATAAATTTCATAAAAACATTGTGTTTACAATGGGAATACATGTCACTCAAACATAATATTCTTCGAGCACTGGGCCTCTATCAAACGAGCACCCTCGAGAACCTCTTCGAAATAGTGCTCGACAGCCACTCGGCCTATGGCCGAACCCTGCGCCACAACAGTGGTAGCATCCATCTCCGCCCAGTATGCTTTAACACGGGCAAGGGCCATCTGCGAGCCTTCTATGCACGCCGACCTCTTCATCGCATTGATGCGCGACACCGCACCAAGGAACTGCTGCACTAAGCTGACATAGCTGTTCGGTTTCGGCTTTTCCGGTCACAACTGATCCACGACAGACCTCATGGCGAGTCCGGACAACCTATTCAGTTCATCCCATTCGGCTAGCTGATCAGTCAATGGAAGCGGACGCTTTGGAACGTTGAATTGTGACCAGAACAGCTTGTCCACTTCACGATCTGTTTGACCTTGGAAGTATTTGGCTGCATCGGTAGCGCTCGCCGCCAAGTCCATATATGCGTCTGCCGAACTCCACAACCGATCCAGAGGGGCATACCGTGGATCTCCGAACTTTCTCTGTAGCATGAACGGCTTCCCAGCCGCAATATCCCTGGCTTCACGCAGCTCCTCCTTCTTCGCACTCATAGCAGAGCGGGTGTCTTTGTTCACCATCGTGGCCTTTTCAAGGTCCACTACCTTCAAGCGGTTCTCTTTTTCAAGGACCTGTCAACGGTCGGCAGTGTCTTTTAATTCTACGGCCATCTTGGCCATCTTCTCTTTGCTTTCGCAATGTGCGGCCTTCTCGGCTTTCAACTCTTCGGCCGCCTTCAAAGCAGCCGCATTACTAATCCTTGCTTGTTTTTTTGGCTCGGACAAGTTCCGCCCGCAAGGTTTCCACAGTGGCAGCTCCATCTGCAGTCACAACATATTAAAGATACTGGCATCATGCTGCTCTTACTATGTGGCATTCACCAGAAAATAACACTTACCCTGTGCCTCGTCAAGCCTCTTGTTAACAAGCTCGATGTCGGCATCCGCCGCATCTAGTTGCCGCTTCAGTTCAGCAAATTCTCGAGTTCGGCTAACCACCGGAGCTCCCACTACCTGCACATTAAAGCGGTATGGTTATTGCCTGGGACTACGATCCTCTATTTGTTGCCGTTCTCGGTGACAACCAGAGTCTCAGGGGCTACTATCTACAGAGGGCACACCTAAAAATGTGCGGTACCATCACAAATGCACATCATTTTACGTACCTCAAAGCCTGTCAGTAGACTCATAAAGGCATCATGCAACCCGCTTTCGGCAGATGAGATCCTTTCCATCACCGTACCCATCAATGTACGGTGTTCTTCTGAGATGGCCGCTCGCTCCAACAGCTCTCTCAGTACGTCCGACCGCATACCAGACGGTGCCGGACTCTTCTGTTTGCTCTCTTCGAGAGCCGGACGCTGGGGACTTCGGGTGACTATAATATTATCTTCTGGCCTCACCGGATCTGGAGAGGTCCTCCATGACGACACTTCAAGGTCGCCCGCTTCTTGAGCGGAGGAGTCCGGGGGAGGCGTTTCGCTCTCCATCATCTCCGGAAGAAGATCCCCCGAAGATCAACTCTACTGAGAAGGGCTAAGATCCAAACTGCAATAAATACTTCGGTTATTTTCCTCAAAGGCAAGGTAGTATATCTCCACTATTAAAGTACTTTCTGATTACTTACAGCTCGTTGGAGGGCTGATCCCCGCGCGGACTTTGTGCGGCAAGAGCACCCTCCAAGGTAGGACCCTCTGGCGGAGATTTCTTCTCCCGCTTGGAAACCTTGGTTTCCGGATCTTCAGAGGTAGTCCTCTTCCTTCCCCGGGGTGAGAGAATGTCCGATTCCTGCCCTCGGTTATCCTCCCTCACGGAGGCGCTCGTTCCCTCGGTCGGAATGGGTAGCGATGGAGGTCCGCTTTCACCCTCATTATTCCCCCTTTGTCTTCCTTTGAGGGCTCTGGGCAAGGTGCTAGCTCGAGCATTGTCGGTGTCAAAACCGGCGGATCTCGGGTAGGGGGTCCCGAACTGTGCGTCTAGGCCGGATGGTAACAGGAGGCAAGGGACACGAAGTTTTACCCAGGTTCGGGCCCTCTCGATGGAGGTAAAACCCTACGTACTACTTGATTAATATTGATGATATGGGTAGTACAAGAGTAGATCTACCACGAGATCGAAGAGGCTAAACCGTAGAAGCTAGCCTATGGTATGATTGTTGTTGTGGATGTTGTCCTACGGACTAAACCCCTCCGGTTTATATAGACACCGGAGAGGGTTAGGGTTACACAAAGTCGGTTACAATGGTAGGAGATCTACATATCCGTATCGCCAAGCTTGCCTTCCACGCCAAGGAAAGTCCCTTCCGGACACGGGACGGAGTCTTCAATCTTGTATCTTCATAGTCCAGGAGTCCGGCTGAAGGTATAGTCCGGCTATTCGAACACCCCCTTATCCAGGACTCCCTCAGTAGCCCCCGAACCAGGCTTCAATGACGATGAGTCCGGTGCGCAGATTGTCTTTGGCATTGCAAGGCGGGTTCTCCCCCAAATTCCGTGTACCTGTTGAATAAAGTCCGGTTTCTTCTAGATGTTGCGCTCCTTGGCTTCTACGCCCAATAATGGCCGCTTCCCATGTGTCAAACGAATATGAAAAGTCTGAGTGTTTTTACATTCACACCCCTAGCCGCGTAAATGAGCTGCCCTATTTAAGGGGACGAGGATTTAGATCCAAACCACATCTTCCCCCCTTCGCGAGTGTTCATCAGAGCGCATCCGACAAAGGTCCATTCCACCATGGCCAGCCATCGCAACTCCTCCTTTCGCCCTTCCAGCCCTCAACCTGGATATTGGGAGAGATGCTCCGTCCCGCATAGCGAGCTAGTGACGCTCCAGACCAAGGGATTTCTCCCCCCGGCTTATATGATCCCGGTTCGAGCCGGTCTTGCCGTCTATAACGGCGGAAAGCAAGCGGAGAGTGCCCCTAATCCCTCCAAAGGAGAGCGGGTATGCCTCGTCCCTTATTTAATAAGGGGGCTCGGGTTTCCAATCCATCCATTTCTCCGGGGGCTGCTGGAGTTCTACGGCCTCCAGCTACACAATCTCACGCTGCTTCCGTATTGCATATCGCAGGCTTCGTAGCCCTCTGCGAGCTGTTTTTGGGCGTCGAGGCTCATTTCGGGCTATGGAAAAGGTTATTCTGCCTTGTGCCCCGCTCTAAGGAGGGGTCAATGTATCAAGTGGGCAGAGCCGAAGTGTGGCGCATCGCCGGGACCGGATATCTGTCCGGAACCCCAAAGAAGGCGTCTGAAGACTGGCCCTCGGAATGGTTTTATATAGAAGACGTCTCGCTATCGGATCCTGTCCAGATCAGCCTCTCTGAATTCAACAGTGCTCCCCTAAATAAGCGCCTAAGCTGGCGTCCACGGAGCCCTCAGAGGGAAAGTGACAGGGACATCATTTACCTAATGGGCCGAATCAGATTGTTAGCCCATTCTGGACTATCCATGATCAGGGTTATGGCCGAATGCATCATGCGGGGGGTGCAGCCACTTTAGTATAGAAGCCACCCCATGTGGGACTTCAGCTGCCGCTCTACTAAAGATCTTGTCCACTTTGTATAAGGGAGAAGAGGAGGAATTTCTCTGCATCAACCCACAGGGTGGATTCTCTATGCACAATCCCCCAAGCTGGGTAAGCGGTCAAATTTACTTGCCCATCCATTTTGTATTCCCATTGTTAAATATTCAATCTGACGACTTCAACGCAGGAACTGCGCCGGGCTGTTAAGGAAATAAGCAGCCCTCCTCCACAACCCGAGGACCCAGGACGGTCCCTCGACCCGGCCTCTCAAGAGGATCTGGACATATCTGTGGAGCTGATTGATGGAGTGTTCCATCAATTGAGCAAGGACAATGCCTTGGTGGCCATTACGGCCGATTACCCAGGGCTAATCCCTGCCTCCCAGGTAACTGAGATCGAAGTCCCAATACCCCGAATAGGTGTCCGCCCTCTCGTGTTTTCAGTTTCCTGATTACAACCGAACTTTGCAGGGGAGGTTTTTGAGGCGGAAGGCCGAACCTGCGGCGACAGGCCAACAAGGGGCCGTAGGGCCCCGTGCGCAGAAAGGAAGTGCAGTCCGAACCGAGGCGTCAACGCAAAGGTATGGCGCGCCCCTTATCCCAGGTGTTATACCTTCGAGGCACATTGACACTCATGCTCTCTTCAGGACAAAGAGACCTCGCCAGACTATATCCGGAGAGGCTGCCAATCGCGCCTCCACCAGCCAGGCTCCAAAGCCTGGTCTGGAGGCGGAGGCGAACGCAAGGCGCGCGCCAGACGCTCCTCCGACGGAGGATGTGGACGGGTTGTTTGCCACCAACTCTGAGGTGGAGAGTGCCATGAACCACAGGCGTTGCCGGACAATTCTTCGCGACGCTTGTTTCTCCCAAGGGGCGTTAGATGCCTTCAACTCAGGAGATGCGTACCTCCGTGCCGCTCAAAATGGTCTAGCCAGAGCCACGGAGCAATATGTAAAAGACATACGGGTAAGAAAATTTTGGTAATTATATATATATACCAGTAGCCCCCGAGACTTGAAACAGTTAGAATAACTGATTTAAGGATCATTTGTTATGCAGGTTCTTACAGAAAAGAATTCCCTACTATCCAAGGAGCTGGAAGAGTGCAAAGCCCAACTTGAGGCCGCACTAGCCGCAGCAGGGGAGCCCAAGGAGACCCCCTCTGGTAATATACACTTCGAAAGATAAGTATTTTGCGAAGCACGACATGGGTGCGAATCTAACAAATGAAATTGCAGATGGCGCCGGATTGAATCCAGAAAGGCAACACCTCCTACGCCAGCTAAAGGCTGGTGAGAAGGTGCTGACAAAGGTGAGGCGGGAGAAGAACGATCTCCAAGATGCCAACACCAAGCTGGGCGTCGAGCTGAAAGATGTTCGTGCCCAGCTGTCAGACTCCGTGAAGGAGAATCAGCGGCTTCGGCGCGGCATATTTAGTAAGTGCTTGAACGAACGTTTGAAAGAAAGTTCGGCGAGGAAGTCGACTAACAGAGCAATGTCTGTAGGTGTGCTAACAGGTCGTCCTGCAGAGGTGATGCCCGGTTCTACGGGTGACCTTCTTCGCGTGCTCTCGCAACTGCTCGATCGAGTTCGGCAGGCGATGCAAGGTGTCGCCCAGGCCCTGTGGCCATCTGTCTCCTTGCCCGAAGGTCTTGGAGAGCTTGCGGAGAAGCTAAAGGGAGCATGGCGGCGCTTCCGATTGTGGAAGATATCGGCCTGCCATCAAGGCGCTAGGGAGGCATGGGCCATGGTGAAGACGCGGTACACGAAGGCTGACCCCAACCACATGGCCGAGGTCGGTCCTGTAGGGCCCGATGGGAAGGAGATCCCTGTAAGCTTAGTATACGGCCAAGTAGAGTTGGCCGCAAAGTATTCCCAGCAGGACTGTAAATTAGACAGCCTATTAGATGGTATTGAAGAGGAATACAATCAGTCAAAATGACTATGTAATTTAATTGACATTTATAATGCCTTCTAGCCGGATTGTAGATCATTTTTCATGGACGACCTTTTTGCTTCAGCCTCGGGACCTGACGGTCCGAAGTGTGTCCGAATTCCCATGCGGTTATATAGGAACTAGGGAATGCATGGAGACCAGGCGTAGGGGTCATTAGTGCGTGAACAGACAAGTGCCCGACTAGTTATGTTATATTACATGGTTAGTAAGAAACCTCTTCCAGGGAGAATAGTTCCGTTAGGGGTTCCTTTCCCTGGGAGGCATGCCCTAAGGTGCATGTCCATGCTACGAAAAGAAACGCAGGAAAAACATCTGGGGGCGTATAGATAAATAAAATAAAAAAGATCATCTTTAGTTCACCGATCGAATATTCCCTTAAGAACGCTAGCTTTCGGCTTCACCCAGTCTGAGGTACACGTCCGGCTGACCCGGCAGTAACAATCGCAGAGGTGCTCCCTTTACCACCTAGCCGAACAATCAGGAACGTAGGGGTAAGCACAGGAGCCAGGCAACCCAGCTTGGCCAAAACTTAAGTCATATCGATGCATATAATGGTGAATAAAAGGTACATGCGGAAGTGTGACACATGTGTTGGGCATGAAGCCCGTATAAATAAGCTTCTGTTTAAAGAAGCCCCCAGGTTTAATGAGCGTGGATAGCGCGTCACTTTATGAGCCTTTAAAGGCTATAAGAGAGAGAGAGAGAGAGAGAGAGAGAGAGAGAGAAGAGGAATGTAAGACAAAAAGTATATAAAAAATGGACAGAGGAAGGAGATGAACACAAAGTCCGGCGCTAGGCATAGAATCTTCGGAGACGAGCTGCGTTCCATGGGTTCGGCTCGAGTCGGTTATCTGATGCATCCCGCAGGCGGTACGCTCCACCAGTCAGGACTTGGGCAATTATGAAGGGACCTTCCCTCTTGGGCTTGAGTTTGTCCTTTTTCTTGTCCGGTAGTCGTAGAACTAATTCGCCAACGTTGTAATTTTTGGCCCATACTTCTCTGCTTTGGTATCTTCGAGCCTGCTGTTGATAGAATGCGGAACGGGCTTTTGCCACGTCACGCTCCTCCTCCAATGCGTCCAAGCTATCCTGCCGATCAAGCTCAGCTTCTCTTTCTTCGTACATGCGCACTCGAGGTGAGTCATGAATTATGTCGCAAGGCAAAACTGCCTCTGCGCCGTACACCATAAAGAATGGTGTGTATCCGGTGGTGCGATTCGGCGTGGTCCGCAGCCCCCAAAGTACGGAGTCGAGCTCCTCTACCCAGTGCGTGTTAGATTCCTTGAGGGACCGCACTAATCTGGTTTTGATGCCGCTCATGATAAGACCATTTGCATGTTCGACCTGGCCGTTAGTTTGTGGGTAATAGACGGAAGCATAATCGAGCTTGATGCCCATGTTTTTGCACTAGAGTTTTACCTCGTCGGCCATAAAGTTCATGCCATTATCCGTGATGATGTTGTGGGGGACGCCGTAACGCTGTACAACCCCAGATATAAAGTCTATCACCGGTCCGGATTCGGCCGTCTTAACAGGCTTGGCTTCTATCCATTTGGTGAACTTATCCACCATGACCAGTAAGTATTTTTGCTTGTGGGTTCCGCCTTTAAGGGGTCCAACCATGTCAAGCCCCCAGACCGCGAAGGGCCAAGTGATGGGGATAGTTCAAAGGGCGGTGGGTGGCATATGGCTTTGGTTTGCAAAGAGCTGGCAACCGGTGCATCGTTGGACTAAGTCCTGGGCGTCTGCCCGGGCCGTTGGCCAATAAAAGCCTGTACGGAAGGCCTTGCTTACAAGGGACCGAGCTGTCGCGTGATGACCGCCGAGTCTGGCATGAATTTCAGCCAGGAGGTTCCGCCCTTCCTCTTCGGAGATGCACCTTTGAAGGACTCCGGTAGTGCTTTTCTTATAAAGCTCTCCCTCGTGGACTTTGTAAGCTTTGGATCGCCGCACTATGCAGCGTGCCTCATTTTGGTCCTCGGGGAGTTCCTGCCTAGTAAGGTAGGGAAGGAATGGTTCCGTCCACGGGGCGATAACGGCCATTATTACGTGGGCTGAAGGTGTTATTTCATTGGCAGAGCCTCCGATTGTGTCGGAATGTTCGGTGTCGGGCAGTGCGGTTGGGTCCGAGCTGTTATTGTTTGGCTCCCCTTCCCATACTACGGATGGCTTGAACAGCCTTTCCAAGAAGATGTTGGCGGGAACTACATCGCGTTTTGCGCCGATGCATGCCAGGACATCTGCCGCCTGATTATTTTCCCGGGCTACATGGTGGAATTCAAGCACTTCGAACCGAGCTGACATTTTTAGGACGGCGTTGCGGTAAGCTGCCATTTTTGGATCCTTGGCATCGAAGTCTCCATTTATTTGGGATATTGCGAGGTTTGAGTCCTCGCGCACCTCTAGGTGTTGAATGCCCATGGATACTGCCATCCGGAGACCATGTAAAAGGGCCTCATATTCGGCTGCATTGTTGGAGTCCGTGTACATAATCTAGAGTACGTATTGAACTGTGTCTCCTATGGGGGATGTCAAAACGACGCCAGCCCCCAGTCCGGCCAACATCTTGGAGCCGTCGAAATGCATGATCCAATTTGAATATGTGCCGTACTCTTTAGGGAGTTCGGCCTCCGTCCATTCAGCGACGAAGTCGGCCAAGACTTGCGACTTGATGGCTCACCGTGGCTTATAAGTTATGTCGAATGGGAGGAGCTCAATGGCCCATTTTGCAATCCGGCCCGTTGCATCACGGTTGTTTATAATATCGTTAAGCGGTACTTCCGAGGCTACTGTTATTGAACACTCTTGAAAGTAGTGTCGTAGCTTCCGGGATGCCATGAATACCGCGTACGCAATCTTTTGATAATGCGGGTATCGTGATTTGCAGGGAGTGAGGACAGTGGACACATAATAGACCGGCTTTTGAAGGGGGAATTTGTGTCCGTCCGCTTCTCGTTCGACGACGAGCATTGCGCTTACAACCTGATGTGTTGCTGCAATGTATAATAGCATTGGTTCACCAATGTTTGGCGCGGCCAGGACTGGGTTTGTTGCCAGTATGGCTTTTATTTCGTCGAGTCCGGCCGTGGCTGCATCCGTCCATTCGAAGTGTTCGGTGCGCCGAAGGAGGCGGTAAAGGGGTAGGGCCTTTTCTCCCAAGCGGGAGATAAAGTGGCTTAGAGCCGCCACGCATCCGGTTAACTTTTGTATTTGTTTGAGGTCCTTTGGGATATCCAGTTGCGACAGAGCTCGGATCTTGGCTGGATTTTCTTCAATTCCTCTACCGGATACAATGAAGCCCAAGAGCTTTCCGGCTGGAACGCCGAAAATGCATTTTTCCGGGTTGAGCTTGATGTCGTATGTTAGGAGGTTATCAAATGTGAGGCTCAAGTCGTCTACTAGAGATTCGACATGTCTTGTTTTGACGACCACATCATCTACATATGCCTCCACTGTTTTGCCGATCTGGTTTGCCAGACATGTCTGAATCATGCGCTGATATGTTGCGCCGGCGTTTTTGAGCCCGAAGGGCATCGTGCTGAAGTAGAATGGGCCGTATGGTGTGATAAATGCCGTAGCGGCTTGGTCTGGTTCTGCCATCTTGATTTGATGGTAGCTGGAATATGCGTCGAGGAAACGCAACGAATCGTGTCCTGCGGTAGCGTCGATAATTTGATCGATGCGGGGGAGGGGGAAGGGATCCTTTGGGTAAGCCTTGTTAAGGTCTTTAAAATCAACACACAGGCGCCAGGATTTGTCCTTCTTTGGTACCATCACCAGGTTTGCTAGCCAGTCCGGATGTTTTATATCTCTGATGAATCCGGCCTCCAATAGCTTTGCTAGCTCCTCTCCCATGGCCTGTCTCTTAGGTTCGGAAAAACACCGAAGAGCCTGTTTGACAGGTTTGAATCCTGTTTGGATATTTAAGCTGTGCTCGGCCAGCCTGCGTGGGATTCCTGGCATGTCTGAAGGGTGCCAGGAGAAAATGTCCCAGTTCTCTCGTAGGAACTCTCGCAGTGCGGCGTCTACATCAGGGTTTAACTGTGCCCCAATGGAAGCTGTTTTATTGGGGTCCGTTGGATGGACTTTGAATTTGACTATTTCGTCCGCCGGTTTAAAGGAGGTGGACTTGGATCTTTTGGCGAGTACCACATCGTCCCTATTCATCGTAGAGCGCAGCGCAGTCAGTTCCTCAGCCGCTAGGGCTTCGGATAGTGCCTCGAGGGCTAGTGCGGCTGTCTTCTTTTCGGCGCGGAGTGCTATGTCCGGATCTCTAGCGAGAGTGATGATCCCGTTAGGCCCGGGCATCTTGAGCTTCATGTACCCGTAATGGGGTATTGCTTGGAAGATTGTAAACGCTTCCCGCCCTAGCAGAGCGTGATAACCGCTGCTGAACGGAGCCACATGGAACGTGATCTCTTCAGACCTGTAATTATCCGGCGTGCCGAACACCACATCTAGTGTGATTTTTCCTGTACAGCGCGCTTCCCGACTGGGGATTATTCCTCTAAAGGTTGTGCTGCTTCACTCAATGCGGTTCTAGTCTATTTCCATTTTTTGAAGGGTTTCCTCATAAATGAGGTTCAATCCGCTGCCGCCGTCCATGAGTACCTTGGTAAGACGAAAGCCGTCCACTATTGGACTGAGGACCAATGCGGCTGGTGCTCGGGCTGTTCGGAATTTAGGTTCATCACTGGCGTTAAAGGTAATAGCCGTGTCACTCCATGGGTTTATTGTTGCTACTTGGTAGACTTCGGCAAGGCTGCAGAGTGTCCTTTTTCGCATATTATTTGATGCGAAAGTCTCGAAGATTGTTAATACCGTATTGGTGTCTCTGGGGTGGCTTTCTGTGGCCTCCGGGATTAGGAGATTTTCGCCAATTTTGGCCACCTGCCGGAGTATCCAACATGCTATGAGGCTGTGAGTTGGTGTGGCGTCCTCTGTACTGTGAATTTTACAGGGTCCATTAAGCCACCCTTCCAGTACGGTTCCATGCACTGTAGATGGTTTTTGCTTTTTAGTGCTTGACCCAGGTGTCTGGTGATAATGCACCCTTTTATTTCGGACTGGGTTTGTATTCAGGGCCGGATTGTCCCAAAATTTTATGTCGGTTTTCCAAGCGCTTTCCATCGCACAGTACTTTCGTACAATGGACGCCAAGTCAGCGAAGCGTGTAATATCACGGCGACTTATGGCGTTGAGTATTCCCTTGTCCGTGCAATTATTGCAGAAGATTGAGATTGCGTCTTCCTCGCGGCAGTCCCTTAGCCTGTTCTTAACCAGGAGGAATCTGGCCCAGTAATGATGTACTGTTTCATCAGGCTCTTGCCTGATTTTGGATAGATCGCTTATGTTAGGGTGGGTGGGTGGAATTAAATCCGAAGCCTCACCCCATCTGAGGCTCAGAGGCCGAGGAATTTCCGAACTCGAAAATTTGGATTCCTGGATGTTGTCCAATGAATCCAGCCCGTCGCCTGACTCTAAGTTCAGGTCTTGAGTGATATCCTCCCCTCCACGGGTATCCGGCTTGGAGGGATCGGGAATCCGGATGTAGCGAGTCCTTAAGATAGATGAAGGGTCGCCGCACTGTCCCTCTACCACGGCAACGTGATGGGTGACTTGGGGAGAGTTAATCTCTCTCAGATCGGGTTTAGGCCCAATCTGGTCCTAATCCGTAGCGACTCCCAGGGCAGCGATGCGATCGAAGAGCTCGTTTATGGAGGAGAGCTCCATTGGATCTAACTGCTAGGCGAGTTCTGAGCTGACATGAAGATTGTTTTCGATGGCTCAAGAGGTCATCGTCAGCGCAGAAGCCAAACAAGTGGTCATAAGAAAACCACCTAGCCGGAGGGTTTGGCCGACAGCCAAAGCTCCCTTAGCAACGGTGCCATCCTTAAAGACAGGGCGAGGCATCCTTCCTGATGGCGATGACACAGAGGAACTCTCAATGAAAGCACCAATGTCGGTGTCAAAACCGGCGGATCTCGGGTAGGGGTCCCGAACTATGCATCTAGGCGGGATGGTAACCGGAGGCAAGGGACACGAAGTTTTACCCAGGTTCGGGCCCTCTCGATGGAGGTAAAACCCTACGTCCTGCTTGATTAATATTGATGATATGGTTAGTACAAGAGTAGATCTACCACGAGATCGGAGAGGCTAAACCCTAGAAGCTAGCCTATGGTATGATTGTTGTTGTGTATGTTGTCCTACGGACTAAACCCCTCCGGTTTATATAGACACCGGAGAGGGTTAGGGTTACACAAAGTCGGTTACAATGGTAGGAGATCTACATATCCGTATCGCCAAGCTTGCCTTCCACGCCAAGGAAAGTCCCTTCCGGACACAAGACGGAGTCTTAAATCTTGTATCTTCATAGTCCAGGAGTCCGGCTGAAAGTATAGTCCGGCTATCCGAACACCCCCTTATCCAGGACTCCCTCAAGCATCTTTTCCAGTACCGGATTTTCCAAACCCTCGGGAAGGGGGGCCAAACAGCGAGTCATCTTCGCCTTTGTTATCCAGTCCTGGTCAAAGAGTGATTTCTCAGAATGATGTCGTGGTAAACAAAAGACGGTGTGTTCGGCTGAAGGATTACTTACTTGGTCGGCGGTACGGTTGCTGCTCAGGCCCACGTCCTCGGTGGTATTCGGACACTCTATTTGGGGTCCAAAGAATGATTTGTACATCTCCTCGTTCGTCAGGCCTAGGAAATTCTGAATAGTACGCGGCCCTTCTGGGTTGAACTCCCACATGCGGAGGGGCCGGCGTTTGCAAGGCTGGACACGACGAACCAGCATGACTTGCGCCACCATAACCAAACTGAAATCTCCTTCGAAGAGATTTTGGATGCGGCTTTGCAGTACAGGCACGTCCTTAGCAGGACCCCAACTCAGCCCTCTGCTAATTCATGACATTAGTTGTGGTAGAGGGCCTGAGCGGAAAGCTGGGGCAGCCGCCCACTTGGCACTTCTCGGAGCTGTAATATAAAATCACCCCTGTTGCCATAATCCGGACACCTTTGGAAAGGAACCTTTGGGCCACGGAGCTCCTGCTATCTTGCTTATTAATGCACTTCCGCACGCTGTATACTGCCCCTCGACCATCTTCGGCTTCACGTCAAAGGTCTTGAGCCACAGGCCGGAGTGAGGGGTAATGCGGAGGAAGGCCTCACACACGACAATGAATGTTGAGATGTGGAGAAAGGAGTCCGGGGCTAGATCATGGAAATCTAGCCTGTAATAAAACATCAACCCCCTAACGAAGGGATCCAGGGTGAGGCCTAGTCCTCGGAGGAAGTGGAAGATGAACACGACGTCTTTGTTGGGTTCAGGAGTAGGGACGACCTGCCCTTGGGCAGGCAGCCGATGCGAAACCTCGGCGGTCAGGTATCCGGCCTCCCTCAACTTCTTGATGTCTTCTTCCGTAACGGAGGAGGGCATCCACCGGCCTTGAAGGCTAGATGCGGACATGATTGAAGATCCGGAGCACCTGACCTGGGCTTTGGGTGTTAGAACTCAAGGCGGGGGAAGGATTCGATTGGGCACGGGAGGGAAAAAAGTAAAAGCCTTGTCCCTTTATAAAGAGGGTGAATATCAAGCGTCCTCTCCGTAGCCGTTTGGGACTTTCCTATAATCCAGGAGTCCTAGACACGGTTGGGTTACCCACGCCCGTATTGATGAGAATCCCATAATAAGGGGACACGATCTTTGCTTTGACAAGACGTGTCGAAAAACTGCCTCGCGCTATGTGCGGGGCTAGTTAAAGGAAACGGTTCGAATAATCACCGGGCCATGGCATAATGTCGTGTTGCCAAAACAAGTCAGCAAATTAGATTTCTGAAAATATTATTCTCTCTACGGTGGTATGTGGAACTTATTTTGCAGGGTCGGACACTATCCTTATATTCAAATTCTTCCGTGGTATATTCAGAGGAGGAACCTGCCTTGCAATGCCGAAGACAATACTGCCGGACTCATCGTCATTGAAGCCTGGTTCAGGGGCTACTGTGGGAGTCCTGGATTAGGGGGTCTCCAGACAGCCGGATTATCTCCATTGGCCGGACTGTTAGACTATGAAGATACAAGATTGAAGACTTCGTCTCGTGTCCGGATGGGACTCTACTTGGCGTGGAAAGCAAGCTAAGCAATGCGGATATGTGTATCTCCTCCTTTGTAACCGACCTTGTGTAACCCTAACCCTCTCCGGTGTCTATATAAACTGGAGGGTTTTAGTCCGTAGGACAACAACAACTACAACATACAATCATACCATAGGCTAGTTTCTAGGGTTTAGCCTCTCCAATTTCATGGTAGATCTACTCTTGTACTACCCATGTCATCAATATTAATCAAGCAGGACGTAGGGTTTTACCTCCATCAAGAGGGCCCGAACCTGGGTAAAACATTGTGTCCCCTGCCTCCTGTTACCATCTGCCTTAGACGCAGTTCGGGGCCCCTACCCGAGATCCGCCGGTTTTGACACCAACACGTACCATGAACCTTGTAATGATAATTGTTACTTTAGGTTCTATAATGTGAGTGATGAATCTATTTGAATGTTATCATGTGCAACTTGTGATTTGAATGTGTTGGTATCACCCTGAGGGGGAGCTCCTCTCATGCTTATTTTTCTTTGTGCACATTGTTAAGGGGAGCTCCGCAACAAATCTCTTCGATACTCAAAGTTTTTATTTTAACAAGTACATATATGTTGTCATCAACTACCAAAAAGGGGGAGATTGGAAGTGCAATCATGCCCTTAATCTTATTTTGATGTTGATGACAACATGCATGTATGGGACTAATCATGTTTATCAAGTATATCTCAGGATTATGTCTCATAGGCCATGTGTGGATCATGATTAAAGACAAATGCATGTAACTCAAGATTGGAGATACAAGACAATAGCGTTGGCTTTGTTTACAGTTTGTTCTTGAGTATAGGGATCCCGCACTATTAAGAGGGGGTCGATGGATCTAGTGAAAGATTTGCTCAAAACCCACAACTCCATTTTTCACCGGATGTCCGGTACATTACAGACATCCGATCCCTTTCAGTTGTTCGGTCGTCCGGCTCTCGTCGGTCGTCCAGAGTTTCTTCACAGAACAATATTCACGGATGTCCGAGCATCTCCGGACGTCCGGTCCACGGACGTCCGTTATCCTCCGGACGTCCGACACTTACTCAACAAAACAGTTTTTACGGATATCCGGTCCTCTACAGATGTCCGGTCACCGGACGACCGAATCGGTCCGGACGTTCGTTAGTTGTATGCTGATTCGTGGCTTTTGTTTTGCAGAATATCTATATCAAACGGAGTCCAAACGGGATAAAAACTGACGGAGATTTTTTTGAATATATATGATTTTTGGGAAGAAAAATCCACACGAGACGGTGCCCGAGGGGGCCACGAGGCAGGGGGCGCGCCCCAGGGGGGCAGGCGCGCCCCTGACCCTCGTGGCCACCCCGTAAGGCGGTTGGAGCCCTTATTCCGCCGCAAGAAAGCTAATATCCGGATAGAGATCATGTTAAAATTTCAGCCCAATCGGAGTTACGGATCTCCGGGAATATAAGAAACGGTGAAAGGGAAGAATATGAGAACACAGAAACAGAGAGAGACAGAGAGACAGATCCAATATCGGAGGGGCTCCCGCCCCTCCTGTGCCATGGAGGCCATGGACCAGAGGGGAAACCCTTCTCCCATCTAGGGAGGAGTTCAAGGAAGAAGAAGAAGGAGGGGGGCTCTCTCCCCCTCGCTTCCGGTGGCGCCAGAGTGCCACCGGGGGCGATCATCATCACCGCAATCTTCACCAACAACTTCACCACCATCATCACCAACTCTTCCCCCCTCTATGCAGCGGTGTAACCTCTCTCTAACCCGCTGTAATCTCTACTTAAACATGGTTCTCAATGCTATATATTATTTCCCAATGATGTATGGCTATCCTATGATGTTTGAGTAGATCCGTTTTGTCCTATGGGCTATTTGATGATCAAGATTGGTTTGAGTTGCATGTTTTATTATTGGTTTTGTCATATGGTGCTCTCCGTGTCGCGCAAGCATGAGGGATCCCCGCTGTAGGGTGTTGCAATACGTTCATGATTCGCTTATAGTGGGTTGCGTGAGTGACTGAAACACAAACCCGAGTAAGGGGGTTGTTGCGTATGGGATAAAGAGGACTTGATGCCTTATAATGCTATGGTTGGGTTTTACCTTAATGATCTTTAGTAGTTGCGGATGCTTGCTAGAGTTCCAATCATAAGTGCATATGATCCAAGTAGAGAAAGTATGTTAGCTTATGCCTCTCCCTCATATAAAATTGCAATAATGATTACCGGTCTAGTTATCGATTGCCTAGGGACAAATAACTTTCTCGTAACAACAAGCTCTCTACTAAAACTAATTTAGTTGTGTGTTTAACTAAACAGCCCCTAAATTTTATTTACATGCTCTTTATTACCTTGCAAACCTATCCAAAAACACCTACAAAGTACTTCTAGTTTCATACTTGTTTCCGGTAAAGCGAACGTCAAGTGTGCGTAGAGTTGTATCGGTGGTCGATAGAACTTGAGGGAATATTTGTTCTACCTTTAGCTCCTCGTTGGGTTCGACACTCTTACTTATCAAAAGAGGCTACAATTGATCCCCTATACTTGTGGGTTATCAAGACCTTTTTCTGGCGCTGTTGCCGGGGAGCAATAGCGTGGGGTGAATATTCTCGTATGTGCTTGTTTGCTTTATCACTAAGTAATTTTTATTTGATGTTCTTAGTTGTTTTATATCTTTTGTTATGGGTAGGAAACACAAGATACCAAAAAATTAGTTGTACCTACTGAACCAATGGTTGAAGAACCACTCATAATCTACCACACTCCTGAAGCTTATTACTTGGATCATATTCGATCCCTATGTGCTCGTGCTGAAACCCAACTAGCTTAGTTGAGGGCAAATCTTTAGATGAGCATTCTTGTTATGTGAGACACCGTATATCTGAAAAAGGGAAACTTTTACTGGGTCAAATTCATCGTTTACAATGCTATGCTTGGAATTTATGTGAAATATATGATTTTACTTGTTGTTCTGAAAACCCTAAGAAACACCTTCCCTATCAATGTGAGTTGAGTGATAATGGAATTGTATCTTCGTATGCTAAGGGTGTTTATAATTACTATGATGTTCAACAAATTGAAGAATTTGTTGCTTTTAAGGGTGGTATGAAATTGCTTCTTTGATTGAAAAGTATGATCCTACTCTTTACAAATCTAATTTTTTTGCCATACTTAAATATTGCTATGATAATTATGCTTCTAATGCCTATGTTGAACCATATATTGAGGACTACTCCGCTGTCCCAGAAGAGACTAATATTTTGCAGGAATCTGTGGAAGAAGAAATTGATGAAACTATGAGCTCCTTGGATGAAAAAGATGATGAGGAGAGCGAAGAACAAAAGGAGGAAGAGCGGATTAGCTACCCGTGCCCACCTTCTAATGAGAGTAACTCTCCAACTCATACATTGTTTAATTTCCCTTCGTGCTTACCGAAGGATGATTGCTATGATGATTGTTATGATCTCGTTGATTCTATTGAAATATCCCTTTTTGATGATGCTTGCTATGCTTGTGGCCAAGATGCCAATATGAATTACGCTTATGGAGATGAACTTGCTATAGTTCCTTATGTTAAACATGAAATTGTTGCTATTGCACCCACGCATGATAGTCCTATTATCTTTTTGAATTCTCCCAACTACACTATATCGGAGAAGTTTGCACTTATTAAGGATTATATTGATGGGTTGCCTTTTACTACTACACATGATGATTTTGATGAGTATAATATGCATGTGCTTGCTGCTCCTACTTGCAATTATTATGAGAGAGGAACTATATCTCCACCTCTCTATGTTTCCAATACGATAAAATTGCAAGAAACTGTTTATACTATGCATTGGCCTTTACTTTGTGTGCATGAATTGTTCTTTTCTGACATGCCGATGCATAGGAAGAGAGTTAGACTTCGTCATTACATGATATATGTCACTTTGTTCTCACTACTAAATTACAAATCATTGTTAATTAAAATTGGCTTTGATATACCTTGGGATCCGGGTGGATCCATTACTTGAGCACTATATGCCTAGCTTAATGGCTTTAAAGAAAGCGCTGCCAGGGAGACAACTCGGAAGTTTTAGAGAGTCATTTATTTCTGTTGAGTTCTTTCATATAGTTTAAAAACAACAAAAATAAAGAGGGGAACCCAAAACTTTTTCAAAAAGGAAAGTGAAAGTGAGAAAGACAAGCATTGTTGAAGTGGGAGAGCTCCTTGAACTTTGTTCATGCTCACGCAACTTTGTGAATCTTGATTACATAAACTTTCAACAAAAATAATTATCCCCTTGTACAATTCCATTGTATTATAAAAATAATGTGCCAAGGTTTGCCTTTAGGATGTTTACATTTGCTTGATGGTTTGTACGGTGCAGGACAGAAACTTTGGCTGTAGTGCGCGATTTTACATTTTTTTACTGGAACGTCAAATGGTTCTGATTCTTTTTGCACTGACTTTCTATACAAATTGTTTATTTTTCTAATTTTGGTAGAATTTTTCAAGTATCAGAAGTATGGTGAATGTTCAGATTATTACAGACTATTCTGTTTTAGACAGATTCTGTTTTTGATGCATAGTTTGCTTGTTTTGATGAAACTATCGATTTATATCAGTGGATTAAGCCATGGAAAAGTTATATTACAGTAGCTACAATGCAAAAACAAAATATGAATTGGTTTGCAACAGTACTTAGAGTAGTGATTTGCTTTATTATACTAACGGATCTTACCGAGTTTTCTGTTGAAGCTTTGTGTGGATGAACTGCTCGATGATCGAGAAGGTCTTGATGTGAGAAGAAGGAAGAGAGGCAAGAACGCAAGCTTGGGGATGCCCGAGGAACCCCAAGTAATTATTCAAGGAGACTCAAGCGTCTAATCTTGGGGATGCCCTGGAAGGCATCCCCTCTTTCTTCAACAAGTATCGGTATGTTTTCGAATTCGTTTCGTTCATGCAATATGTGCAATCTTGGAGCGTCTTTTGCATTTAGTTTTTGTTTTTCTTTTATGCACCATGCTGGTATGAGGTAGTACTTGGTTGATTTATAGAATGCTCTTTGCACTTCACTTATATCTTTTGAGTATGGCTTTATAGAATGCTTCATGTGCTTCACTTATATCATTTGAAGTTTGGATTGCCCGTTTCTCTTTACATAGAAAACCGCCATTTGTAGAATGCTCTTTTGCTTCACTTATATTTGTTCGAGCATGGGCATATCTTTTGTAGAAAGAATTAAACTCTCTTGCTTCACTTATATCTATTTAGAGAGATGACAAGAATTGGTCATTCACATGGTTAGTCATAAAATCCTACATAAAACTTGTAGATCGCTGAATATGATATGTTTGATTCTTTGCAATAGTTTTGCGATATAAAGATGGTGATATTAGAGTCATTCTAGTGGGTAGTTGTGGATTAGTAGAAATACTTGTGTTGAGGTTTGTGATTCCCGTAGCATGCGCGTATGGTGAACCGTTATGTAACGAAGTCGGAGCATGAGGTATTTATTGATTGTCTTCCTTATGAGTGGCGGTCGGGGACGAGCGATGGTCTTTCCCTACCAATCTATGCCCCTAGGGGCATGCGTAGTAGTACTTTGCTTCGAGGGCTAATAAACTTTTGCAATAAGTATGTGAGTTCTTTATGACTAATGTTGATTCCATGGATTATACGCAATCTCACCCTTCCATCATTTCTAGCCTCTCTATTATCGCGCAACTTTCGCCGGTACCATAAACCCACCATATACCTTCCTTAAAACAGCCACTATACCTAATTATCATGGCATTTCCATAGCCATTCCGAGATATATTGCCATGCAACTTCCATCATCATCATATACATGACTTGAGCATCATTGTCATATTGCTTTGCATGATCGTAAGATAGCTAGCATGATGTTTTCATGGCTTGTCTATTTTTTGATGTCATTGCTACGCTAGATCATTGCACATCTCGGTACACCGCCGGAGGCATTCATATAGAGTCATATATTTGTTCTAGTATTGAGTTGTAAGTAAATAAAAGTGTGATGATCATCATTAATAGAGCATGGTCCAAAAAAAAGGGGCCAAAAAAAGGAAAGGCCAAATAAAAAAAGAAAGGCAAAAAAAGAGAGAAAGAAAAAAAAGAAATGCCAAACAAAAAATAAATAAAAGGGGAAATGTTACTATCCTTTTACCACACTTGTGCTTCAAAGTAGCACCATGTTCTTCATATAGAGAGTCTCTTGAGTTATCACTTTCATATACTAGTGGGAATTTTCATTATATAACTTGGCTTGTATGTTCCGATGATGGGCTTCCTCAAATGCCCGAGGTCTTCATGAGTAAGCAAGTTGGATGCACACCCACTTAGTTTTCAGTCTGAGCTTTCATACACTTATAGCTCTTAGTGCATCCATTGCACGGCAAACCCTACTCACTCACATTGATATCTATTGATGGGCATCTCCATAGCCCGTTGATACGCCTAGTTGATGTGAGACTATCTTCTCCTTTTTGTCTTCTCCACAACCACCATTCTATTCCACCTATAGTGATATATCCATGGCTCACGCTCATGTATTGTGTGAGGGTTGAAAATGCTGAAGCGTGTTAAAAAGTATGAACCAATTGCTCGGCTTGTCATCGGGGTTGTGCATGATGTGAATATTTTGTGTGGTGAAGATGGAGCATAGCCAGACTATATGATTTTGTAGGGATAACTTTCTTTGGCCTTGCTATTTTGAAAAGATATGATTGCTTTATTAGTGGGCTTGAAGTATTGTTGTTTTTATGTCAAATGATAGACTACTGCTTTGAATCACTCATATCTTAATATTCATGCCATGATTAGATATGTGATCAAGATTATGCTAGGTAGCATTCCACATCAAAAATTATCTTTTTTATCATTTACCTACTCGAGGACGAGCAGGAATTAAGCTTGGGGATGCTAATACGTCTCCGTCGTTTCTATAATTTTTGATTGTTCCATGCCAATATTCTACAACTTTGATATACTTTTGGCAACTTTTTATACTATTTTTGGGACTAACATATTGATCCAGTGCCCAGTGCCGGTTCCTGTTTGGTGCATGTTTTTTGTTTCGCAGAATATCCATATCAAACGGAGTCCAAACGGGATAAAAACTGACGGATATTTTTTGGAATATATATGATTATTGGGAAGAAAAATCCATGCGAGACGGTGCCCGAGGGGGCCACGAGGCAGGGGGGCAGGCGCGCCCCTGACCCTCGTGGCCACCCCGTAAGGCGGTTGGAGCCCTTCTTTCTCCGCAAGAAAGCTAATATCCGGATAGAGATCGTGTGAAAATTTCAGCGCAATCGGAGTTACGGATCTCCGGGAATATAAGAAACAGTGAAAGGGAAGAATCTGAGAACACAGAAACAGAGAGAGACAGAGAGACAAATACAATCTCGGAGGGGTTCTCGCCCCTCCCGTGCCATGGAGCCATGGACCCGAGGGGAAACCCTTCTCCCATCTAGGGAGGAGGTCAAGGAAGAAGAAGGAGGGGCGCTCTCTCCCCCTCGCTTCCGGTGGCGCCGTAGTGCCACCGGGGGCCATCATCATCACCGCAATCTTCACCAACAACTTCACCGCCATCATCACCAAATCTTCCCCCCTCTATGCAGCGGTGTAACCTCTCTCTTACCCGCTGTAATCTCTACTTAAACATGGTGCTCAACGCTATATATTATTTCCCAATGATGTATGGCTATCCTATGATGTTTGAGTAGATCTGTTTTGTCCTATGGGCTATTTGATGATCAAGATTGGTTTGAGTTGCATGTTTTATTATTGGTGCTGTCCTATGGTGCTCTCCATGTCACGCAAGCGTGAGGGATCCCCGCTGTAGGGTGTTGCAATACGTTCATGATTCGCTTATAGTGGGTCGCGTGAGTGACTGAAACACAAACCCGAGTAAGGGGGTTGTTGTGTATGGGATAAAGAGGACTTGATGCCTTATAATGCTATGGTTGGGTTTTACCTTATTGATCTTTAGTAGTTGCGGATGCTTGCTAGAGTTCCAATCATAAGTGCATATGATCCAAGTAGAGAAAGTATGTTAGCTTATGCCTCTCCCTCATATAAATTGAAATAATGATTGCTGGTCTAGTTATCGATTGCCTAGGGACAAATAACTTTTTCGTAACAACAAGCCCTCTACTAAAACTAATTTAGTTGTGTATTTATCTAAACATCCCCTACCTTTTATTTACATGCTCTTTATTACCTTGCAAACCTATCCAAAAACACCTACAAAGTACTTCTAGTTTCATACTTGTTTCCGGTAAAGAGAACGTCAAGTGTGCGTAGAGTTGTATCGGTGGTCGATAGAACTTGAGGGAATATTTGTTCTACCTTTAGCTCCTCGTTGGGTTCGACACTCTTACTTATCGAAACAGGCTACAATTGATCCCCTATACTTGTGGGTTATCATGGTAACATCCACCTCTCCAACGGTGACGTAGCTTCCCTCCAAGGAAGTGAACATCGGCATACATCCTCGTCTCCCGGAGTTGCGGTTATTCCTAACCCTAACTCTCTACTTGTTGTCACTTGTCTCTTAGCACTTACTTATATCATATTGTGCTTGCTTGCTTACTTACATACTTGTGTTACTTGCTTAGCACTTAGTACTACACTTGCAATTGTTAGGCTCACCTTCATATTCCGCATTATTGGCTAAAATTTCTAAGTAATAATTAAAATTTGTAATTGTACCTATTCACCCCCTCTAGGTCCATCTCGATCCTTTCAATTGGTATCAGAGCCTTGTGCTCTATTCTTGTGGCTTAACCGCCCTAGAGCGAGTTGAACCCCGATGGGACTCCCCTTGTTACAGATTCGAAGGATAAAGACGAGGCTTCTTCAGAAGTCAAGTCCTTTACTTCTGAGGATCTGGAATGGGCCCTTGCTAAGCAAAAATAGGAGCATGACGCTTCTCTTGAGGCCTTGGTCCAAATGAGACTAGCCACATTGTCCACGGTGCTTGCACCACTCTCTGGTGGTGCAGCTTCGAGGCCAACTGTGCCTACTCCGTCACTTGGTCAACAACATCCTAACAATGATCACTCCAGTGTTCCTTGGCTTTATGCAAGACCCCAAGTTGAGAAACCAAAATATAACCCTCAAGGCAAACCTCCTTTACTTGATGCCACTTCCGATTTTGCCTTGTGGAGAGTTGCTATGCAGGATCATCTTCGATATGGAAATGATGAGATGCTGGATATCTTGGAGTATGGTTACCATGTGGTTGATCCAAAGAATCCTACACCAAGAGAAATTTATGACAAGAATCTCAATGACACTGCAACCATGTGTATAAGGAGAGGTATGGTTGAAAAGCAAAGGAGACCTTTCATACACATCACAAGTGCAAAGGAACTATGGGAAAGTATTGTAAGATCCAAGACCGGCACCTCCACCCTCCGGAGTGCTCAATATGAAATTGCCAAGGGGCAATTACAAAACTTTTGTATGGATAAAGGTGAAACTCCCAATCAACTCCTTGAGTGTCTCATGACTTTCACTGCTGACATTGAGTCGCGTGAGTGTGACAAGACACAAGATGGATTCAACATGACTAAGCGATTTCTTGTGGACAAGTTGCTTCATGCTCTTGCCCCATATCACCACCAAATGGTGTGGGACATAAGACAACACCATGCCTTCAAGGAAATTACTACAGATTACATCATATCCACCTTCCAACTATTTGAAGAGTCAAAGGCAAATGCCACAAAACATCTTGCCATGCATGGTACTCCAACATCAAAGATCAATCTTGCATTGAAGGCCAAGCATGTATGTTAAGATGAGCAAAGTGAAGAAGAAGAATAAGATGATGATGATGATGAAGATGGTGATGAGGTTGAATCCGATGAGGGACCTTCATATGAATACATGGCTCCCTTTGTCAAGAAGTTTAGCGTGGGAAAATTCAAGGGAAGATTTCAAAAGAAGAAAGTAAGAAAATGCTACAACTGTGAAGAAACCAACCACTTCTCCAACGAGTACCCTTATGAGAAGAGGGATGATAAACCAAGGTTTCCCAAGACCTTTCCCAAGGAGAAGTTTCCAAATCCTTTGAACTCCAAGCTCAAGAAGAAAGATGGTAAAGCAATGGTTGCTCAAGAAGAATCCGATCCGGATGATGTTAGTGGTGTTGCCTGAGTTGCTCAAGATTCTCAAAACACGTTGAGGCTAGTCAAGAAGAGTGGTGATGTTGTCACCTACAACTATATGAAGGACTACAAGGGCAACGCTCACAAGTGCCTAATGGCAAAGGCTGTAACACCCTCGATGCGACTATATCTCCCACGTGTCGAGGCACGACTTAGAGGCATAATCGCATTGAAGGCATATGTCAGAAGTCAGGCAATCATCACAAACATCCCATGTAATATAGATAATAAAAAGGGATAACATAGTTGGCTTACACTCGCCACGTCAATCAAGTACATAAATAACATTACATCATCCAAACACTCATGGCCCGACTACGGCGCCAAAATAAAAGATAACCCAACATGCGACATGGTCCCGATCACCCCCAACTGGGCACCACTACCGATCATCAGGAAAGGAAACATAGTAACGTTGAGAGTCCTCGTCGAACTCCCACTTGAGCTCGAGCGCGTCACCTGGAGCGGAATCATCAGGCCCTGCATCTGGTGTAATAGTAATCTGTGAGCCACAGGGACTCAGCAATCTCGCACCCTCGCGATCAAGACTATTTAAGCTTATAGGTAGGGCAAGGTAAAAATATGTGGAGTTGCAGCAAGCGACTAGCATATATGGTGGCTAACTTATTCGCAAAAGAGAGCGAGATGAGGAGGCAAAGCGCGAGCGAGAAACTAGAGGACAACCTGCGCAAACATTACTCCAACACCGTGTCCACCTCCCGGACTCCGCCGAGAAGAGGCCATCACGGTAACACACTCAGTTGATTCATTTTAATTAAATTAAGGTTCAAGTTATCTACAACCGGACATTAACAAATTCCCATCTGCCCATAACCGCGGGCACGGCTTTCGAAAGTTCAAATCCCTGCAGGGGAGTCCCAACTTAGCCCATGACAAGCTCTCACGGTCAACGAAGGAATAGACCTCCTCCCGAGATGTTCCGATCAGACTCGGTACCTCGGTTCTTCAAGACACTTCGACAGGTTAAAACAAGACCAGCAACACCACCCAGATGTGCCGACAAATCCCGATAGGAGTTGCACATATCTCGTTCTCAGGGCACACCGGATGAGCAAGAAGTCGGGTGGGCCAGCCCAGAGTTTCCCCTGGTAGCCCCGGACATCGCTCGGTTGGACCAACACTCAGAGGAGCACTGCCCCGGGGGGGCTAAAACAAGATGACCCTCGGGCTCCAGAAACGCAAGGGAAAAGAGGCTAGGTGGCAAATGGTAAAACCAAGGTTGGGCATTGCTGGAAAAGCTTTAATCAAGGCGAACTATCAAGGGGTTCCCATTATAACCCAACCGCGTAAGGAACGCAAAATCTGGGAACATAACACCGATATGACGGAAACTAGAGCGGCAAGAGTGGAACAAAAAACTAGGCGAGAGGCCGAGCCTTCAACCCTTTACCAAGTATATAGATGCATTAAAATAGCAAGATAAAATAATGATATCCCAACAAGTAAATAAATGTTCCAACAAGGAACGGCCTCCAATTTTCACCTGCAACTAGCAACGCTATAAGAGGGGCTGAGCAAAGCGGTAACATAGCCAATCAACGGTTTGCTAGGACAAGGTGGGTTAGAGGGTTGACATGGCAATTTGGGAGGCTTGAAAGCAAATGGTAGGCATCATAGCATTGGCATAGCAAAAGAGCGAGCAATCTAGCATAGCAAAGATAGTAGTGATTTCGAGGGTATGATCATCTTGCCTGCAAAGTTGTCAGAGTTGACTGGATCCTCGAAAGCAAACTCAACGGGCTCCTCGTTAGTGAACTCGTCTCCCGGCTCTACCCAAACAAGACAAACAAGAAAACGGAACACAATCAACCACGTGCAAAGGTCCAACAATATGATGCAAAGATGATATGCTATGCGGGATGCGATGCGGGATGCATATGCAAGATGTGACAGGAAATGTAAGATCCTGGCCTCAACTTGCAAAACCAAGTATGCCACTGGAAAGATGAGATGAAATCGCTTGAAAACGATATAAAGAACACCGGAATCGGAGTTACGGTTTGGAAATGGCAAGCGATTCAAATATGACACCGGTCTGCGACTTACAGCAAGTAGCCATCTAAATGCAATGAGATGAACAAGCTACAGCATTCAAACATGACAACAAAATACATGGCAGGGATGAATTCAAGATTATTAACAAAAGTCTAGCACTGAGCTATGGCCAATTCATCCATTAACAGGTTCAAACAAGCATGGCAAAAATGCATATGGTAAACAGATCTCAGACTTAGTGAAATTAACACTTGTCTGGAATTTCAGATCAGGTAGCACACTTCGGAGCAAAAAAACTACATGCTACAGGACCTGAACATGGCAAAGCAAAGCTTGTCATGGAGCTACTCAAAGAGCTTAACAAAAGTCCCTTAGTGACCTTGAGTCAAAATGGATCAGAAAATACAATTGCAAGCATGTGAACATGGCAAAAACATAATCAGTTTTCAGACTTAGTGAAAACTGGCACATGCTGAAAACAGATATCATGTAGGCATGTTTACGAGCTCGATGCACTCACTACGGAGCAAGTCATGACAATCTAAGCATACACCCATCAAGAACACACAAAATTCAAGCTAGACATGGCAAGAACAATAGCATAGCATGCACGGATCAACTACAACATCGTCGGCAAAATTGCAAACAAGTTGACAATCTGCCCAGATTCACAAAGTAGCAAAAGTAGAGCTTGATTGACTCAAGCTAGGGTGCTCCATAATTGCAAACAAAGACATGGATGGATAGAGCACTACAATATTAACAAAACATCCTTACTGATCATCCTCAAAAGAGGCACGGATCACTAGGAAACAACATGAACATATGGCCATATGAAATAAACAGGTCAAGGACTTGGTGAAATTACTAAGTCCCTGAAAACAGAATTACCAAGTGCCTCACTTTGCAAGCTTGCACTAGGCACCACACACATCACAAAAAAACATGGGTTGCACCTCTGGAAAGATGACAAAACCCTTAACAAAAGATATGTAGAGCTCATGGGCATATCATGCACACAATAATCATGGAAAAAATGACAAATATGCAAATGGAGTAGCAGATCTGACAATTATCTCAAGTAGCCCTCTTCTAACATCATTTCGGGCATCAAGATGAACTCAAATGAAAATGATGCAATGGAATGAAATGATTTACTCTCTAAGACGAACAATTTGATATGATATATGCATGAATCGGAGCTACGGATGCAAAGTAACGAGGCTATGAACATGAGCACTTGGATCTGGAGGTTCGGGACTTAGAGAAAAAAACACCTCGCAGATCTAAGGTTTACTATTCACGGCACACGAACCGAGGTTCGCCGGGACCTCGCCGGCGACGATGGCCGGAGTAGAGGGAGGAAGAGGCGGGGCGGCGCCGGTGGAGGACGGGCGCAGGGCGGCGGAGGCAGCACGGCGGCCGGCGTCGAAGGGCGGCTCGGCGGCTGGAGTGTGGGGAGGAGAGGCCCCGGGCGGCGCGACGTGGGAGGAGGGCGGCGGCAGGCGCGGGCTCGCGGGGGCCCTCCCTGGGCCGGGCGGGCCGCGGCGGTGGAGGCGGTGGCGGCGCCACGTGGCGCGACGGGAGTGGGCGGCGGCGATGCCCGGCGTGGTGCGGACAATGTCCGGCGCGCGGAGGCGATTTCTAGGGTTTCGGGGAGGGGGATCCGAGATTTTTCGAGGGGGACCTATTTATAGGCATAGAGGGAGCTAGGAGAGTCCAAATGAGGTGCGGTTTTCGGCCACACGATCGTGATCGAACGATCTAGATGATGGAGAAGGCTTATGTGGTTTTGGGCCAAATTGGAGGGGTGTCGGGCTGCAACACACATGAGGCCTTTTCGGTCCCTCGGTTAACCGTTGGAGTATCAAACGAAGTCCAAGTGATACGAAACTTGACAGGCGGTCTACCGGTAGTAAACCAAGGCCGCTTGGCAAGTCACGGTCCAATCCGGATATGTTGAATCCCCACACATGAAAGAAAGGTAGAAATGACCACCGGAGGAGAACGAAGCGCCGGAATGCAAAACGGACAACGGGGAAAATGCTCGAATGCATGAGATGAACGTGTATGCAAATGCAATGCACATGATGACATGATATGAGATGCATGACAACGATAACAACACACGGAGACAAATACCCAAACCCAAGAAAATAAATTAACTTAACGCCGGAAACGGCAAGAGTTGGAGTACAGATTGGGAAAGTTAAATCCAGGGTGCTACAACACTCCACCACTACGAAAGGATCTCGCCCCGAGATCTAGCACTGAAATAACGCCGGGTACTCAGAACGGAGGTGATCCTCGCGTTCCCAGGTAGCTTCACGGTCGGAATGGTGTGACCACTTGACTTTGAGAAATTTGATTGACTTGTTGTGAGTCGTGCGTTCAGTCTCTTCGAGAATAGCAACTGGGTGCTCACGATAAGAGAGATCTTCTTGGAGCTCAATGTCCTCGAAGTTGACGGTGCGGTCCGGAGTCTTGAAGCACTTTCGAAGCTAAGAGACATGGAACACATCATGAACATTTGCAGAGTTTGAAGGAAGCTCGAGTTGATAGGCGAGGTCGCCTCTCTTGCTGACAATCTTGAAAGGTCCCACGTATCTGGGGGCAAGCTTCCCTTTGATACCGAAGCGACGAGTACCTTTCATAGGAGAGACGGGGAGGTAAACATGATCTCCGATCTCGAAAGCCAAATCGCGGTGCTTACTATCATAGTAACTCTTCTGACGGGATTGGGCTGCTTTGAGGTTATCACGAATGACTTTGCACATTTCTTCTGCCTCTGTGATTAAGTCATTACCCAAAAGCTGACGTTCACCGGTTTCAGACCAGTTGAGAGGGGTACGACACTTCCTGCCATACAGAATTTCAAATGGGACCTTGCCTGAACTTGCTTGAAAACTGTTGTTGTAGGAGAATTCAGCATAAGGAAGACAATCCTCCCACTTCATGCCGAAGGAGATCACACAAGCCCTGAGCATATCTTCAAGAATCTGGTTGACACGCTCGACTTGACCGCTAGTTTGGGGATGGAAAGCTGTGCTGAAGCGGATGTTGGTGCCCATGGCCTTCTGAAAAGAATCCCAAAACTTGGAGGTAAAGATGCTGCCACGGTCTGAAGAGATCACTTGTGGGATACCGTGCAGAGAGACAATCCGAGAGGTATAGAGTTCCGCCAATTGAGCTGCAGTGATCGACTCTTTGATAGGTAGAAAGTGAGCCACTTTGGTGAGTTTGTCGATGACAACGAATATAGCATCATTGCCATGCTTGGACTTTGGAAACCCAGTCACGAAGTCCATCTCAATGTGGTCAAACTTCCATTCTGCAATGGCAAGAGGTTGGAGGAGACCAGCTGGCCTTTGGTGTTCTGCCTTTACTCTTCTGCAGACATCACATTCATTCACGAATTGAGCAATCTCGCGCTTCATTCGAGTCCACCAATAAGCCTGCTTGAAGTCCTGATACATCTTCGTGCTCCCAGGGTGGATGGAGAGGAGAGAATTGTGAGCCTCGTTCATGATCAATTTACGAAGTTCACCTTTGGGCACAACAATACGATCCTCGAAGAAGAGAGTGTCCTTGTCATCAAGGCGGTAGCACTTGTACTTGGGTTGACTCTTGGCAATCCCAATATTCACCTTTTTCACCATAGCATCAAGAAGCTGGGCTTGGCGAATCTGGTCTTCTAAGGTAGGAGAGACTTGAAGGTTGGCGAGGAAACCTTGAGGAACAACTTGTAGATTAAGTTTGCGGAAAGCTTCACAAAGCTCGGGTTGATAAGGCTTGAGAATCAGACTGTTGCAATAAGCCTTTCTACTCAATGCGTCAGCAATCACATTCGCCTTGCCTGGAGTATACTCGATACTCGGATTATACTCTTGAATCATTTCGACCCATCGAGTTTGCCTGAGGTTGAGATTAGGCTGAGTGAAGATGTACTTGAGACTCTTGTGATCAGTGAAAATGTCCACTTTTCTTCCCAATAAGAGATGTCTCCAAGTCAAAAGAGCGTGCACAACTGCCGCCAACTCGAGATCATGAGTGGGGTAGTTCTTCTCATTAGGCTTCAACTGGCAAGAGGTATAAGCAACAACTTTCTTCTCTTGCATCAATACTGCACCAAGACCTTGGAGAGAGGCATCACAAAAGACCTCGTACGGCTTGGATTCATTAGGCGGAGCCAGAACTGGAGCAGTGATCAATTTCTCTTTCAAAGTGTTGAAAGCAATGTCACACTCCGGAGACCAAACGTACTTGACGTGCTTCTGGAGAAGATTTGAGAGAGGCTTCGCGATCTTAGAAAAGTTTTCAACGAATCTTCGACAATAGCTTGCGAGACCGAGGAAGCTACGGAGTTGCTTCACGTTCTGAGGAGGTTCCCAATTCACAATTGTAGACACCTTCTCAGGATTCACGGCAATGCCCTTGGCAGAGATGATATGACCAAGATAAAGAACCTCATGGAGCCAAAATTCGCACTTGGAGAACTTGGCGTAGAACTGATGTTCTCTGAGCTTATCAAGAACCAAACGCAAGTGCTTGGCATGATCTTCCTTGTTCTTCGAGAAAACCAGAATGTCGTCGAGATGGACCAAAACGAAGTCATTGGTGTAGGCATTGAAGATGAAGTTCATCATGCGAGAGAAAGTCGGAGGAGCGTTGACGAGGCCAAAAGACATGACAGTGTATTCATATGAACCATAGCTTGTCCTGAAAGCCGTCTTGGAAATATCTTGCTCACGGATTCGAATCTGATGATAACCCATACGGAGATCAAGCTTGGAGAATACTTGGGCACCTTTGAGTTGTTCGAACAGCTCGTTGATGTTGGGAAGTGGGAATTTGTTCTTGATGGTCTTCTTGTTCAATGGACGGTAATCAACACAAAGTCGGTCCGTTCCATCCTTCTTCACAAAAAGAACACCACAACCCCACGGAGAAGAACAAGGCCGGATGAGACCCATTTTCTCTTGAATATCGAGTTGCTTCTTCAGCTCCTTCAACTCTTCAGGTCCGAGCTTGTAAGGACGCTTGCACACAGGTTCCGTACCGGGCTCAAGATCAATAACGAATTCAACTGGCCGGTGCGGAGGCATTCCTGGAAGCTCTTCTGGAAAGACGTCTTGATATTCGCAAATGACTGGAATCTGCGAGATAGCATCCAGTTCACCCTTCTCATTGAGAGAAAACAGACGGATAGTATCATCACGAGCGGCAAAGACAATTACATCCTCAGACGAATGAGTCAATTGAATCTGCCTGGCAGCACAATCAAGCTGAGCCTTGTGCTTAGAAAGCCAATCCATTCCGAGAATAAGATCAATATCCGAGTTACCAAGAACCATAGGAGAAGAAAGGAACTTGTAGTCGCCCAAGGTGATAGTAACATCCGGAGCCATCATTTTAGTGTTCATGAACAAACCCGGAGAAGAAACCGCTATCGGCTTAGGAAAATCAATAGTATGCACATCATGCATAGATGCAAAAGGCTTCGATAAAAATGATAAAGATGCACTAGTGTCAAAAAGAACTTTAGCTGGAATATCATTAACAGGAAGGTTACCCATGATCACATCTGGTGAGTCCTCTGCCTGAGCTGCATTCAGCAAGTTGACCTTGGCGGACTTGGTGTTATGCTTGACCATAGCTGTACTTGCCGATCTGACAGGAGGAGGAGGAGGAAGATGCCTCTGGTTGAAACACTTGTTGGCATAGTGACCCTTCTGTTGGCACTTGTTGCACGTGACCTCTGAAAGCGGACGGTGGTACGGAGCACTTGATCTTGGAGCTTGAGACGAAGTCTTGTTCTGAAAGCCAGGGTTGGGTGGGTGGGAAGAACCACTGCCACCTTTGCTCTTCTGCTGATACGGCTGACGGAATGGAGGAGGAGGAAACCAATAATTCTGCTGCTTGGCCACTTGAGTAGAGGAAGAAGGAGTAACATCTCTGACTCACTTCTTGGAAGCATCACACCTCAACTGAGCGGCCTCTTGCTTCAGTGCCATGTTGTAGAACTCATCGTACCTCACGGGCTCAAAGAGAACAAGAGCTAGCTGAATTTCTTCTCTGAGACCACCCCTGAACTGGTATATCATGCTCTTCTCATCAGGGATGTCCTGCTTGGCAAAGCGGGCGAGCTTCTGAAACAACTTGTTGTAGTCATAGACAGACAAAGAGCCTTGCTTCAGGTTGCGGAATTCCTCACGCTTGCTTTCAACCACGGTCTGAGGGATATGGTGAGCTCTGAAATCTTGACGAAATTCTTCCCAAGTGATCACACGTCCACCTCTGGAGTCCTTGTACTGCTGGAACCATTCTGCAGCTTGATCTTTGAGTTGGAAGGAAGCGAACTTAACAAAGTCCTCAGGCCTGACGTTACTGCACTCGAAATGCTTGCATAGATCCACAAGACAATCGTCAGCATCGGTTGCCTCAACACAATTGCTGAAAGTCTTTGGCCCGTTAGCAAGGAACTGGTTGAGTGTAGCAAAGTGATTCTGATTGTTGCCTTGATTCCCTTGGTTGCCTTGATTGCGCTCTTGGACAATTTGCATGATCAACTGTGTGTTTGCATTGGTTGCGGCCATCACAGCTTGCCATGCCTCCGGAGGAGGGGGAGGTGGTGGCGGATCAGGATTCGGAGTCGTGCGCGTAGGAGGAGCCATCCTGAAGAGGTTGACATCCATTAGCACATTGATAGACAAATATTGAAGCTGAATCCAACGGAATGAAAATTGCAACATATAGTCTTCACATCCGAACAAAATGAACGAACGCATTCCTCTTGAAATGGTCACATATCCCTAAATTGAGAAGCCACTTAGAATTAAGGTAGAGAAATAAATCAATAAGGTACGGATCAAGAACGAATAATCGGTAAGAAATCCCAATCTCAAACCAAATATCCGTGGAAGAAGAACTAGAGCTACGAGAATTCCCACCTATGAAACTCCTGAACCTTTCCGGTTATGCAATCAGGTGTTGGGGATACAGGGGAAGCATAATATCTCACCCAATTCTAGCAAATCCTACATCCAGCTGTATCCATCCTTCAACACATAACCAAGAAAAACTTCGGAAACCATCTACCTCAACCTTCGAAAAGCATCCGTTATACAAGTTATGGCGATACTCCCGAACTCCCGCCCCAGTACTGGGTGGCGTCGAGGTTATCTCACCAACGAACTGCATAAAAGAGTTTTCCGATGTTGGCATACTAAACTCAGGTATTCTAGAACTGCAACGATAAAATTATGACGACAACACCTCAGAGCTCAACTCCCCGGGACACTTCCACTAAACCCCTGACAGGAGGCACCAAGACAATGTTCTCATCATAAAACCATCGGAACGATTCCAAGATACCCGCGTGATCCTAAAATTTTTTTAGTGAAATTTGAGAAGAGAAGAGTCAAAACTCTACGTCAGGATGCCTTACCAGAGCGATGAGGAGACTAGGAAGTAAAAAGAATTCCTAAACTCTTCAATATATAATTCCTAAATGACTCAAAACATTTTTCTAGACTCAACAACGGCTGCTAAAAAATGATCAAGCAATGGGGCTCCTAAGGTCGGGGAAGGCTCTGATTACCAACTTGTAACACCCTCGATGCGACTATATCTCCCATGTGTCGAGGCACGACTTAGAGGCATAATCGCATTGAAGGCATATGTCGCAAGTCAGGCAATCATCACAAACATCCCATGTAATATAGATAATAAAAAGGGATAACATAGTTGGCTTACACTCGCCACGTCAATCAAGTACATAAATAACATTACATCATCCAAACACTCATGGCCCGACTTTGGCGCCAAAATAAAAGATAACCCAACATGCGACACTGTCCCGATCACCCCCAACTGGGCACCACTACTGATCATCAGGAAAGGAAACATAGTAACGTTGAGAGTCCTCGTCGAACTCCCACTTGAGCTCGAGCGCGTCACCTGGAGCGGAATCATCAGGCCCTGCATCTGGTGTAATAGTAATCTGTGAGCTACAGGGACTCAGCAATCTCGCACCCTCGCGATCAAGACTATTTAAGCTTATAGGTAGGGCAAGGTAAAAATATGTGGAGCTGCAGCAAGCGACTAGCATATATGGTGGCTAACTTATTCGAAAAAGAGAGCGAGATGAGGAGGCAAAGCGCGAGCGAGAAACTAGAGGACAACCTGCGCAAACATTACTCCAACACCATGTCCACCTCCCGGACTCCGCCGAGAAGAGGCCATCACGGTAACACACTCAGTTGATTCACCTTAATTAAATTAAGGTTCAAGTTATCTACAACCAGACATTAACAAATTCCCATCTGCCCATAACCGCGGGCACGACTTTCAAAAGTTCAAATCCCTGCAGGGGAGTCCCAACTTAGCCCATGACAAGCTCTCACGGTCTACCAAGGAATAGACCTCCTCCCGAGACATTCCGATCAGACTCGGTACCTCGGTTCTTCAAGACACTTCGACAGGTTAAAACAAGACCAGCAACACCACCCAGATGTGCCGACAAATCCCGATAGGAGCTGCACATATCTCGTTTTCAGGGCACACTAGATGAGCAAGACGTCGGGTGGGCCAGCCCAGACTTGCCCTTGGTAGCCCCGGACATCGCTCGGTTGGACCAACACTCAGAGGAGCACTAGCCCGGGGGGGGGGCTAAAACAAGATGACCCTCGGGCTCCAGAAACCCAAGGGAAAAGAGGCTAGGTGGAAAATGGTAAAACCAAGGTTGGGCATTGCTAGAAAAGCTTTAATCAAGGCGAACTATCAAGGGGTTCCCATTATAACCCAACCGCGTAAGGAACGCAAAATCCGGGAACATAACACCGATATGACGGAAACTAGGGCGGCAAGAGTAGAACAAAACACTAGGCGAGAGGACGAGCTTTCCCCCTTTACCAAGTATATAGATGCATTAAAATAACAAGATAAAATAATTATATCCCAACAAGTAAATAAATGTTCCAACAAGGAACGGCCTCCAATCTTCACCTGCAACTAGCAACGCTATAAGAGGGGCTGAGCAAAGCGGTAACATAGCCAATCAACGGTTTGCTAGGACAAGGTGGGTTAGAGGGTTGACATGGAAATTTGGGAGGCTTGAAAGCAAATTGTAGGCATCGTAGCATTGGCATAGCAAAAGAGCGAGCAATCTAGCATAGCAAAGATAGTAGTGATTTCGAGGGTATGATCATCTTGCCTGCAAAGTTGTCAGAGTTGACTGGATCCTCGAAAGCAAACTCAACGGGCTCCTCGTTAGCGAACTCGTCTCCCGGCTCTACCCAAACAAGACAAACAAGAAAACGGAACACAATCAACCACGTGCAAAGGTCCAACAATATGATGCAAAGATGATATGCTATGCGGGATGCGATGCGGGATGCATATGCAAGATGTGACAGGAAATGTAAGATCCTGGCCTCAACTTGGAAAACCAAGTATGCCACTGGAAAGATGAGATGAAATCGCTTGAAAACGATATAAAGAACACCGGAATCGGAGTTACGGTTTGGAAATGGCAAGCGATTCAAATATGACACCGGTCTGCGACTTACAGCAAGTAGCCATCTAAATGCAATGAGATGAACAAGCTACAGCATTCAAACATGACAACAAAATACATGGCAGGGATG